>NW_020955880.1:548004-664232 GCF_003031625.1 Empidonax traillii
TGTTGCATGTGAAAACAGCTTGCGTGGGGAGATATCTTTCTATGAGGTTTTAAGACAAGGAACTTGTGGTCATTTTTGGCTTCAATTTCAAAACCGTGTAAATGAAAAGAAAAATATTTTAAACAGATCTTATTTTTATACCTCAGATAGTATCTGCTGTTTGTAAACTCCTTATGAGTAGTACTGTGTAAAAGCAGGCTGTCAGCCAGAGGAACTTAAAATGTTTTTACAAATTGGAAGGATGGAAAAAACATCAAAACTCACTCCTGAACATAAATTTTGCTATTGTTTTCAGTTCTGAGGCTACTTTAGTTGAAAAACTCTACAGGGACTGCAGCAGGGTAGAGATGTGAAAGCATTGTCTTGAAAACTTTGGTAGACCATTCTAAATGCTCATGTGCATCATCTTGGTGTTCTCCACCTTAGTAAGTTGCCCTGTCTTTTTCTTCTCTAGGAATATGAAGAAAAAACTGGACGAGCTCACAAACCTCTCTCTCCTAAACAGAATGTGAGGAAGAATCTTGATTTTGAACCACTCTCCACTACAGCACTTATTTTAGAGGACAGACCAGCGTAAGTTTTGGGAAGTGCCACAGTGAGGGTCTCTTCAAAATGAACCTAGCAAAGATTTTTCTAACTCAGTGTATTTGCTCACCCTAACTTAAACAGATTCCTGAAAATCTAAAGTAGAATTTTTTTCAGACTAGTGAATATGGAAGTGGGTTGATTATGAGAAAAATTATTCAAACAGAGGGAACCTTATTTTGTAATAAAAGCAATGGCTTTTTATGAAAGGAGGTAAGTAGGAGAGCAGAGCCCCAGTTTTGAGTAATTCTACCTTTTAAACATGAACAAGGGATTTTTATTTTCTGTGAGAGAACATAAGCATAAAAATGAAGCTGGTATATGCTAAAGAGATTGAGAAGCAAGAATACAGTGTCCTGTTTACACAGAGAAAGAAAACACATCCATAAATAATGAAACATGAATAGTGATTGCTCTGCAGTGAGTTCAGCGTCACTTTTTAAAGGTTGTCAACTACTTGAGAAGTTGTTTCATACCTCTTTTCCTGCAAGGAGGTTCTTCCATATGCAAACTGTCTCCAGAGTGATTTACTGGCAGTTGCTTTGCCATGTTTTGCTCTAAATTACACAAATTCAGTCATGTTTAGTCTATGATTTTGAATGTTATCTGGCTTTATTGGGCATGGTGTCTGCATTTTTAGTATAGCTGTGCATTGGTGTGAAGAACTGGCATAACAGATCTGTGTTTTCATCTACAAAGCTGTGTGAAAAATGCCCATGTCAAAGTAGTCTCGTTGTAGGGTTATTTAAATAACTTTTTGGCTTGTCTGATGGCCTATGTGGCAAGACCTGGGGACGTCTGGAACAGCATGAGTGATTGTTTGTTACAGCAGGCTTTATTGTGTACAGCTGGAAACAAAGCACGCTGGCTTAGCTGTTGTATTCAGAACCTGTCTGCTAAAAATCTGTCTTCTTGTGGGATAATCTGAGAAGTACAGTGTTCACACAGATGGAATTAGTGATGCATTACAGCAGAATGTTCAGGTTTTGCTTTCGTTCCTACTGGTGAAAGACTGAGGAACTTCTGACCGAATAGATATTCTTAAGATTCTAGACAAGTGAATCATCTTTTCTTTTGTCTAGAAAGGAAAACTGCTCTGGGCAGCAGTGCTGTCCTCTGACTCTTTCCAAAGAATCTTCTTTTTTAATTGCTTACTTGCAGTTTACGTACTGTTTTTTTCCTATCAGGCTTTAAGTAATTTTTTTTTTTTATTTCCTACGACAAAAAGCTTTAAGACTTCTGGAAGGAAAATGCAGTGAGACTTTTTTTTTTTTTTTTCCCCAGAATGGCTGCTCATGATTTCACACTCAATTGTAGGATTTAGGTAACATTTTATAGTAAAAAAATCAGTAAATATTCCATAGTCCTTCTAACTTCAACTTCAAAAAGTGTTAGTTGAATCTTAATAGATACTAAACATCATCTCACACATATGGTGGTGATGTTAAGAGATAGGGCAGATAATTTGAGTGGTGGAATTTAAGTTAGCAGAACTTACTATTTTATCTGATTTTCCTTTCCAACTTTCCCCAACTTGAGCCATTTCTAAAGACTTGGATTTAAAAAAGATGGTGGTCAATTTACAGAAGTGAAGCTGGAAAAAGAGTAGATTATTTTCTGTGCCTAACAAAGACACAAATGTGAAAATTTACTTTCCTTGTTCTAGTAACAGTCTTGATTTGAAAAAAACAGAAAGATGTGAGCAAATCTTGATTTGTCATAAGCCTGTATCCCACGGCTGTGATTACAGTAAATAGTGACACACAGTCCCTGTTAATGGTGATGTGTTGATGGACAGCAGCTGCCTGGTATGCGACATCTTGCAGGAACAGGAAAGTGAATTTTTGCATAGCTTTTCTATTAACCAAAGATACAAACTGTCCTAGGAATAAAATAACAGTGTTCTACAATACAGAATAACAAAATAGTTAGTCATTTCCTGTTTTGATGTTTTGGTGATCCTGTATTTGTAAAGAGATACTTATGGTTATGTTAATTACAAATTCGAGTAGCTTAAAGGTAACGTGTTCTGGCATCGGAGCACCTGTATTTGTGTGGCAGAGCCTTAATCACAAATCCTAATGTTGGGTTGGTGTTGATGAGTGGACAATATCAAGGGTGACTCCAATGCCACTTGCTGTTCTAGGACCGAGGGGGAAGAACCAAGTCTTTAAAATAGAATGGAGTCTCAGAGAGCAGAGGGAAAGGGGAGCTGTGACAGGGAGTCATTTAAAGAAAGTTGTGCATGTAACCCGTAAATGAGGTGCACAGTAAGAGAGAACATGGTCCTGTGTCTTACCGGTCTAAATCAAAACTACCAGCTTGGTATATACACCCTTTATGAAGATCAGCCTGTGGGTTCAGTTGGTTTAATAATAAAAATGCTGAAATTACCAAACATAAGGAAATTACTC
Source organism: Empidonax traillii (assembly GCF_003031625.1). Classification (NCBI taxonomy): domain Eukaryota; kingdom Metazoa; phylum Chordata; class Aves; order Passeriformes; family Tyrannidae; genus Empidonax; species Empidonax traillii. The sequence continues at coordinate 551,004 of NW_020955880.1, forward strand.
AGCATATTCTGTGTATAAAAGTGGTCAGTGTTCTTCCCTTCTGCTGACTCTGGCAAAAAAAGATTCTTTCCAAGGATCTGTTCTACTCACTGATTGCATATTTTGACAAGAAGCAATGTATGCTTTTCTTTTAGAAGAGCCTAGAATTTTCTTTAGACAGGCATGCCAACTCTAAATACTGATCTTTTTTTTTTTTTATTTTTTAATTTAAGGAACCTCCCTGCAAAACCAGCAGAAGAAGCTCAGAAACACAGACAACAGTACGAAGAAATGGTGGTTCAAGCAAAAAAAAGAGGTAATGGAATTTCTTGTCTTCAGAGGAGAAAAGTAAAGTTAAGGGATGTTTCTAAACCTGAAATACACTTGTCAGGCTGTTGCTCTGTAATGTGAGGGATCTGTACCTCCCTCTAAAGAAGTATCAATCCAAAGAGACAGGAACAAAGGTGGTTTCATTGAAAAGCCCCACCCTCAGCTGAAAAATAAAAGTCCTAGAATCCAGCAGGAAAGGATTTTTAATCTGTAACTCTTAAATAAATAAGTGGCATCTATTTGTGGCTTTAAAAACTTACTATATATATACATATAGTGAGGTAGATTGTCAGTCAAATTCATGAAGACTAGACTTAAAACTGCAGGGTATTTGCCAGTGTCATGTTGGGAACAACCTGTTCAGGCTGTAGTACATAAACATATAATTTTCCACGTAGGAAATGTATGCAATTATGTTAGTTTGATTCTCTCTCACTTAAGGTTAACAGCTTTCCCAGGGTTTTGCTCATAATTTCTGTCTGTGTCTTGATAACACTGTACTGTGCATATGAGGCAGAGGGGACAGTAGTGGTGGTTTCTTTCTGCTGGTATTTTTGACCATCTGGGTTTTCTAATTAAAAACATGCATTGCAGTAATAGGAAATTTGGACTCACAGTGATTTTGCATCCAGTGGGAGCTGCTGGAAATATTTTTTTTCCAGCTGGACAGACCTTTGAACAGTATGGAACAGTGGAAAGGTGATATGAACACAGGACTCCCTTGCTTTCTACAGCTGACGTAATAGAAGTGTCCTCTTGTGGTTTTGAATGTCATACACTTACCAGTGGAGTTTTAACTTCATGTGACTCCTGTTTAGTATATCCACTTGAGTAGTCCAGAGGAGTTTGTCTGTTCTTTCTTTGCAGGTAGGGTAGGTGGCTTGAGAGAAATGGGAGGATGATTAGGCAATGGACCAGGTCCTTGTGCTGTCTTCACTGAACCTGGAGTATGTCATTCTGTCCAGATAGATACCATGACAAACCCATTGTCCCTAAAGCCACTCTAGATGAACAGATTTGCAGAGTGATGCGTTGTTTAGAGGTCAGGAGGTCAAAGAGTGTAAATACCCTCTTTTTGCTAAGAGAATAATTGAAAGCTTGTATCAAAGCTGAAAATATTGTGAGGCACTTGGGATTGTTCTTCTCAGGCACAGCTTCTCTTGGGCTCTGAAGTGGACCCATCAGGCAGAATGTGCTCATTCCAAAGACCTTGTTCACGGTGCTGCTGTTCTGCAGTTGGTTTTTCTTGCCAGGCCGGTACCTTCCCATGCTGTAGACAGCGTGTGTGTGCACACGTGTGTCCTGTATTTCCACTGTGCTGCTGTGTCTGCCTGCATTTGGTAAATCCATGTCCAATGCTTGCCAGTGGGAAAAGTAGTAGCTGGTGATGCAGGAAGATACATTGAGTGATAATGCAAAAATGTAAAATATATCTAAACTAGACATGAAAAGTTTTCTTTTTAATGAACTGAAGGCTCCCATTTGTGATATATGATGTTTAGATGATCCATATGCCAGGTAACATCAAAAGTGCGACTCTTGTGATTTTTTTGACAGAATATCTAAATTGTAATATATGTATGGAAATGAAATACAGAACTTGTATCCATTTGACCTGTGTTTTTGAATCTGACATAAATGAAAGGGTGGGGCTTTCTGAGGAAATACTCTGACCTGTCCTACTAGGTGAGGCTGTTGGCTGTCGGAGGTGCTAATTCAGAGTTACTGGTGTGGTTGGATTTGGAGGGTCAAAGAAACCATATATTATCCAACTCCCTTTGTCCCATCCATTGAAAATGAGCCTTGGGCATAGTTCCACTTTGTTCCTGTTTGACATCACTGCTTAGTTAGCTGTCTGCCTGGGAAAGTTTTAGAATTCAAACATTAATTTTAGGTGAAAATGGTGTGCTTTTACATGGTTCTATAGCCATGACTAACTGAATATTTAGTTTCCGGTTTCATTAACTTAAAAAGAAAATTTTTTTTTCTGCAGAGTTGAAAGAAGCCCAGAAGAGAAAAAAACAACTGGAAGAACGCTGTAAACTGGAAGACAGCATTGGCAATGCTGTTTTAACATGGAACAATGAAATCTTGCCCAACTGGGAAACTATGTAAGACAGTATGTTATACTGAGTTTTAATTAAAAATTGCAGAGTCTTTATCCTGAAGAGAAGTTACAAAGTTAGGAAGCATAATTTTAAATGGCCTTGGAAGCTTTTCTTTGAAAGTCACTCTTGGACAGGTACAAAGAAGATAAACAGTATCTGTATTTCTGAAAGGTGACTGGAAGGGATGCAGTGCTAAATCTTGTCTTTAATGAAGGCTCAGGATAATCAGAAACTGAAGCACTGAGAAGTGATCTGTGGTAGAGAATGTAAAAACATGAAGCGTCATGCTTGAACACCCTGCATTTCCCAGAAATGAGCTTTCCTTGACTACTTAAGCTCTTTGTGTTGGAATATCAGTGTAGATTGAAGTACCTGTATGGTTTATGAAGCCTCTTTAATTACAGAGTGTTATACCTGCTGGGATAATCAAATGATGGAAAAGGGGGGAATAGGGAAAGAGTCATTTACATTAAGTGCTAAAAGATTTTGTACAAAGACAGCGCAGGCATTTGATAAGCTGCCTTCATGGTCTTTGCTTGTCGTCTTAAAAGAGCCACCCCCTTGTCCCCTCAAATACAACCACCATTTATCCATTTAACATAAACCAACAGCACTCAAAATTGCAATTTGCTTAACTGTGGAATTCGGTTTCCTGCGAATATGTGTTAAAAATATGGACAGAATTTGTTGGAAATTTCTGGAGAACAGAAGGATAATAAATCAAGTCTAAGCAAATTGTATATTTGTCTTTACGCATTTGTCTTTAGTATTTGAGGATGCATCTGTTATGGCTGCCGTAAAAATAAGGTCACCTTTTCCTGTATTGGTTTATAAATCCAGAAGTTCGCCAATGCGTTCACTGTTTTACAGTTTATTTTGGAGGCTGCTCTTAAATAAACGAATTGTTGTGGGTTTACCGCTTTCACTGGTGCTTAGATGCTGTTCAGTTCCTCCTGCTGGGCTCTCAGATTGATGAACATCAGCTGCAGCCATTTCAAAGCTTGTGTTCTGTTAAAATTTTATTCATGCTCCCCTCTAAAGGTTACTCCTTGTCACATCCTCATGCATTTTTCCAGAGGGTGATGGCTGCAAGGATGGCTGGGAAGCTGCACATCTGTGTGCACAGCAGGGTGGTGACAGAGGGCAGAGGGGGGACTTCCATAACTTGTGCCTGTATTAAGTCTTGCACGGAGCTGTCCAGTCTTTAGCATAGGTAGTGTCTTAGTGTCTTTTCATTTGTTCCCTATGGTTTTTGCTGGTCAAGTGTGGTTGCAGATTACAGGTGTTGTGATTGCAGTCAAAATAAGCCATTACCTTGGGAGGAAGTAAGATTTCCTTCACAGTTCAAAGCAAAATGATACAAAAGAACGGGTGTGTGCAAATTGCAATCGACTTCTCGGCCTGTTGATGTTCATTTTGGTTCAGATCCCTTCAGTAGTGGTTGGAGGCCACATTTGCAATTCATCAGGCAGTGAAATATTTCTTAGAATGACCTATTTTTCTTTATGCAGGTGTTGTTCCCGTAAAGTCCGAGAGCTGTGGTGGCAGGGCATTCCACCGAGTGTGAGAGGCAAGGTCTGGAGCTTGGCAATTGGCAACGAGTTAAACATCACCCACGGTGAGACTGTTGTTTTGTTGACACTGTCTTACAAAGCAAAATAGTAAAGGGACAGTCGTGTCTGCTGTGGTGTGTCAGACCCTGAGGTGTGGGTGTGAGGAAGTGTTATCTAGTTATACCTTTTCATGGTGCTTTGGTGTGTTTTGTTCAAAAATACAGCGTCTTTTAATCTTGTAGCTGTTCTAGGGCTGCTGCTGTGAATTGTTTCTGATTATTGCTGTCACTGTGACTTGCTTTGGTGTTAGACGGACATGGTCAGAATTAATGACTCAAGCTTTTTTTTTCTTTTTGAAACTTAGAACTGTTGTTAGTTTTTGTAATGCTTATAAATGTGCACGTACTGTGCTCCCTTTGATTTGAAGCAAGACAAGAGGTTTGTAAGAGATTAAAAGACCCCTGGGAAGATTTGTACTTTTGTTGGTGTGTTTGTGAAAATAGAAATAGTGTGCTGATTCCAAGTGCAGAAAAATACAGCTCTGAAAGACTAATATATGTAATTAGCTCCAACATGGAAATGGGATAGACTGCCTGTACTCCTGCTGTATGGTGCTGCTTTTCTGTGCTTTTTTTGGCTTAGTTACCTTGGGTGTAGTTCTTACATGGAATTTGCTAGACTTTCCTAATTATCCATTCAGACTATAATTTTGAATATCAGTGCTCTGCAAGAAAAAGTCAATACTTGAACATAAAATGCAACTTATGCCTGGATTGCCTTTCCTTTTCACTTAATCTGAATTTAGAGGTCAGTGGAGCAAGTCTTTCAGAACCATAACCTAATCAGAAGTTCAACTACTGTGTTAGAGAGTCATGTTACCTGTTAGGATTAGGGCAGCACTGCCCATGTGGTAGGTAGATTGGTAGTGGACATGAGCGTGTTCAAATGATGGAGTTGTTTTTCTGTTTTACTTTGTCCAGAACTGTATGACATTTGCCTGGCTCGTGCCAAAGAGAAGTGGCGATCACGTAGCACGGGAGGGGCTGAAGTAGAAGGTGAAGGTATGCTCTTTGTAAATGATTCATGCTGCGTTAAAGAATAAGAGATTTTGTAAAATCATTCCTTAAAATGAAATCGCATATTTTAAACAAAAAAATTCACTTATGAAGATTTTCTCTGGTAAAAAGGAAATGTCTTTTTGTGGAAACAAGGAATAGCTGTATTCTTCTCACTGAAATGATGGCCTCCTGTAAAGCACACTTACTAATTTTTCTTTTATAAACAATCTCTAGGTATAGCTCTTATTTCATGTAAGTTTGTAGAAAAACTGGGGAAGTTTGGGGATTATCATTTGAACTGCAACACTAAAATGCTTTTCTGCATCTGCAGTTTTAGAATTGAAACTCAAATTATAGCCGAAAGTTGTATTTCAGTCCCTTACTGCAGCTTTCAACCAATCTCTGGGGTGTGTTTCAGAGAGCAGTAATTTATTTTTGCAGACAAAGTGGTTTGAGATTTACTAATTAATTGGAAGAGTTGTCTGGTTTTGAGGGAGTATAAAACTACATGCAAATGAAATTGCCTTTGGTAAGTAATTATGCTGAGCAGAGCAGAAAAAGGAGAACACACGTACTGTCACTTATAAGCAGAAAAATATTTTGGATTGGAACTCCTCTACTTGGTTCTCTTAAGGTTGTCTACATCTTAAATGAGGTGGTATCTAGTATGTTTCCAACTCTTTATTTTCTGGAGTGTAGATGCTCATGTAATTGGTACAAACATTGGCTAGTAACAGCTCCTGTTTTCTGATTGCTCAGTAAGCAGCAGTAGGTAATTCCGATCTGTACTTATCAGAACAGGCAGAATACCAATAAAACCTCGAAATCAGAAACAAAACTAATGCTATAGAGATGTATTTTGTATGAGATCTGATTCAGTTATGGAGAGTGAATTATAGTGTCCGTTATCTTTAACAACACATACAAAGACTATGAATTTGAAAGGAGAGGTGACAGTAGTAGAGATGGGTGGTATCCATCAAATGCTGCTGCTTTAGGACTTCTCTTTCCCACTGCAGCCTTTCCACAGAGGCAACTACTTCAGGAGCCACTGGGGAGCCTTGTAGGAGGAGAGGGGATCACAGGTTAACAGGCTTGTGTCTGTCTAATGATTTGTCAGCAGATAACAGTGAAGTGCCTGACCTGCCTTGCCCTGTGTCTTTCCCCACATCACTTCAAAACAAATTGAGGGTCACTGTGCACTGTGGGGTTGCTCTAGGTCAGGCCATACTTGCTGCTTAGCCTGTGTGCTGAATTCATGGAATTGTTTTGTCTGTAGCCTTATTCCCTAGCATTCACATCAAAATAAATGAGCTGTGCAAAAGCTAACCCTTACTGGAAAAACAAAACAAAACAAAAAAACAAACCAAAGAATGTACACCAAATCCATGTAATAAATGCAGTAACTTTGGCTTTTGTAGATGCTGGATTTTCTGCAGCTGACAGAGAAGCAAGCTTGGAGTTAATAAAACTGGATATCTCGAGAACATTTCCTAGTCTTTGTATATTCCAGCAGGTAAGCAATGTTGACTTTTGTCTTGACTTCTCAGGGAAACTTAGTTTACATAATCTTGCCTGTCCCTTGGTTGAAACAGCCCATTGAGTTCAAATCTGAAAGAGTAAGCATCTTGAGAGGATAAAGTTCCTAAAGATTTTGAAAAACTATAAATAATCTAGAAAATAGTAACCTCGAGGTACTGTACTGTACACTTGGAAGAGACAAAACCCCAGTGTGTTGGTTAATCGTTGTGATTCATTTGACTTAGTTCATGCTGGTTTCTGTCTGGTGAAGTGATGCAGGTCAGTGTTTCGAAGTCAGTGAATCAGCACCACTGGGTTGCAAATAGATGCTGAGAGAGAGCACAGCTCAAGCAAACAAGATTTGTTGGCCTTTTTTTGGTTCAATGCAAGGCTAATTTAACTCGTATGGTTTTGGTGTGCTTTAATGACTCACTTTAATTGGATTTAGACATTCTCTGCACAGATTTCAGCAGCCCTGTAAAAAGTTTAGATTGAGATAAATCACCATTTTTGGGCGAGAATTTCCCTTTGGAAATTCTTAGAGTACTCAGTGCAAGATATGGCAGCTGTTAATAGTCAACAATGTGAAATTCCTTTTAGCTGCACACGTCATTCTTGATACGTTCTGTGTGCTATGACATATTTTTGTTTTGACTGTTTTCTTCATGGCTGAATTCTGCCTCCAGTCTTGAGGACAATGAAGTGGTTTGCATTGTTGTTCTGCTTGCTTGGCACAGTTGTCATAGTGCTGCTGAGCTATAGGGAATCTCTTAGGCTTGCATTCCTCTTGTATAAGTATTTAATAGGTAATTGATGTATTGGATGAACTGGTACTTATTTCTAATAAATGGGGTTTGGAGGACTGTTTCACGTTCTTAAAGCCAAAATTATTTGAAATACTTTGGGCTGTTCTAAGCTGCATTGGTAAAGAACATGTCCTTCATCAGCAGTAATAGAGACCATCTGTAGCACTGAAGAGTTTTTAGCATGTTTGTTGTATAATCAGATGTATTGTCTTGTTTTTGTTTAATTACAGGGTGGTCCTTACCATGACACGTTGCACAGTATTTTAGGAGCCTATACTTGTTACAGACCTGATGTAGGCTATGTAAGTGAAGAATTTTTTTTTTTTCAGGGGTGGAGGGAGAGGATTATGGGGAGGGAGTATTGTGTTAAATCATCCGTTTGTAGGGCATATATTAAATGATTTTGTGAAAGCTTGTTGGGGTCTGTGTGTGCTTTCTTCTATTTCAATACGTGCTTGAAAAGTGTGTATAACAGTTCTCTTGCTAAATTTAAGCTTTTTAACAGGTTAAGTGGAAAACTCAAAAGGATATATTTGTACTCAAAAATACATACTTTGAAAATTGAAGTTGAAGAGAAGGTGTAGTTAAATTGGTCCTTTGAAGTACTTATTGTTAAAATCAGTCTGAGACTCTGCTGTTGAGGGGAAATGATAGGCTTTTGTGTGCCTCAGCACTGAGTACTTCTGGACCAGTCTCTAAAGCAATGCCCATTGAAGCTACAGGAGCTCCCTCGTAGTGTTTGAAGTAGTGATTGGGAGAGCACTGAGTGGATTTCAGATACTCCATTTAGTCTCTTTTCCCAGAGCAGGGCTATGTATGGAGGCTTATTGTTTGTTCAGGAGCAGCTGTTTTAGACAAGGCAGATGCAGAAAAGTGACATTTCTATTCTATAGCAGCATGTAATGCTTGGCATGAGCTGCTGAACATGACTGCCAGGAAGGGAGACAAAGGGCAGGTCAGCTGGTGTGCTTCCTTTGGCTCAGCAACAACCTGTTGTGTTGGGAAGGAGCTGGTTTCTCAGGTTTGCAGGAATGGCTGTCACACCTCAGTCCATGTGACCCTGCAATGGCAGCTCTGCACCCTCAGAGTGAGAGAGCTTTGCCAGGATTCCGTAACAGGATTTGTAGAAAAAGAGAGCAATGTCATGAGCTTATGGTAAATGAAACAAGAGTTTAAATCTTAAAACAGTATTGCTTGTCAAATGAGTCACTGCAGTTGTCTGTACTGGCTGGTAATGGATGGAAAAAGGGAAGTACAGGCTTTGTCTCTAGGGTTCTTGTCCAGCTTTCCACAAATAAGGGTATATGTGACCCATCCCTAGGAGGAGAGGGATTGCTTAGAAACATCTTGTTCTTCAAAAAACTCTTTATTCTGTGCCTTTGAAAGTGCTGTCATGCTAGCCCGTCTTAGGAGTTTTACTTGGAGTCTTTGAAAGAAGGCAACATGGGAATTGTTAACTTCCATGCTCCGAGCATCTGATACCGAAGGTCATGTGGGTTAAAGAAGTCCTGCTTTTATGAATGTTTCTCCAAAGTCAGCAGCTCAGTGAGTGCATTAAACACTAGTGATCAGGAGGACAAAAGGAAGAAGTGTTGTTGGAAGAATACAGTCACTGCTGAATGGTAACACTTCTCCTTTCTTCAGGTACAGGGCATGTCATTCATAGCAGCAGTGCTGATCTTGAACTTGGATACTGCGGATGCCTTCATTGCTTTTTCTAATCTTTTAAATAAACCCTGTCAGATGGCGTTTTTCCGTGTGGACCATGGCCTTGTGAGTATGCAGGAAAGCTATAATTGACATGTTGTGGATAATGTGTAGGGAAAGTTTAAAAAGAAAGAAAAAATGATTGGATCAGTAGCTGGGAAAAGAAATCAGAATATATTTTAAAGCAACATGCTTGATAAACTAAGAAACCCCAACACACACATGCAGACTCCGTCAAAAAAGTCAAAACAAACCAAAGATCACCCCCTTTACCTTTTTGAATAGGCAGGTGAATGAAATTTTTGAGCAACTATTTTATGATGCTCAGAAAATATTTGTGAGAATATTATTCCAGCAATTGGAAGCTGAAAACACCATAATGTTGGAAGTGTCTTGAAGGTGATTTTTATTGGAGTCTAATGGGTTGCTAAAAACAGACTGTTGCAAAGAGAAGCACGTTTCCCCTATCTTACCATTGCAGCTGTGTTTGGGTCCATCAGGCTCCTTTTCAGAGGAACAGACCTCTCCGATTTTCAGGGGGAGCTGATTGCCTGTTTCTCTCTGGAGCATCTAAAATTCTGTGTTGGCATGTACACTGGGCTACTGATCTGCTATAGCAAAGTAAGACATCTCTATTTTACTTTAAAGGTGGTTTTGTGTCAAATGTATGGCATTCTTTATTTCTTTCTCACCTTTTAATGCTATGAAAATAGGATCTGCTTCTCAAGAGTTCAAGTGGGAGAAATAAAGCAAAGGAATGGATACATCAACAGCAGTAACTTTCATTGCTTAAACAGTAGGACACTAGAGATCCTATCAGAATTTCCTGCTGGAAAAGCAGTCTGTAATTCCTGTTGCAGTTCCTGAATCTCAGAGTTGTAAATGCCATAGGGAGATGCACCACAGCGCAGACAGCACTAGTAGCAGTATCAACCCTCTCCATTATAGCACTTGTAAGAAGAGGACATGCTCATGCATTCACTGTGTAAATGTGGTTCTTGTGAAGTTGATTTTGGACTTAAATTGACTAGAATAAGATAAATATTTTTTTTTAGCTGAGAGAATTGGTTTTGGTGTGCTCTTGGATAGTGCTGTTTAGTTCTATTAGCCTGTCCAAATAGCAACTACATGATAAATGTGTGCTTACAGAAGGGCAGAGATGGTGATAGATGAAATATTAATATATCATGAAAGCAAAAGCCATGATTTAACATCCCAAGGAAAGTGTTGTATCTAATATTTCAAAGGGAGTAGTGACACTCAAGTGAGACAATTTTGGCTTCCTGTGGTTAGGATGGTGACCTGCTGTCTACCCTCAACTTTTTGTGTCAGTTTTACAGCATAATAAGCAAATGCTGATTTGTTTTAGAATAAATGAAAAAACTTAAATCAGCAGAAGTTACAATAATTCATACCAGTTTATCTTGACTTCTTTTTCTGGTTAGTTATATTGAACTACATTATCTTTTAATTAACACTAAATAAATGTCATGTTGAGTGTTGATTTGATCAAGACAAATACCTGTACTGCTGCCCACATGACCATCAATAGATGTGATTGCAGCACTTATGTGTAAGGTCCCGTCTCTGAAGTGCTTTTGAAATAAGAGCTCCAGTAGAACTGTCTCACAGTGCTGCCAGCACATTAGCAGGTTCCTGGGAAAGTAGAAGCAGGCATTACCTGCTCCCTTGTTTATACTCAAAAGATCTCATGGGTGTTTGGATTTCATGCATTAAAAATCCCCACTGGGAAGCTGTTTCAGGTGCACAGTTCTCTAAAGTGGGTTCCTGCATTTCTGGTGTCACGTTTGACTGTGAAGCTGTTTCTCAGTAACTCATGGTTCAGAGATTTTAAAATAGCTTTGATGTTAGAATATGATTTATGACTGGAATCTACTGGACTCTTCACTGTTGCTGAGGAGTATCAACATTATTTTAGTTTTGTATTTCATTATGTTCCATTGAGTCTTGGATTTTGTTCAGTATAATATTAAATTACTGCCACAAGCATAAAAAAACCATTCTGTTATATTTATTTTAAGAAATCCACAAAAAACTTGTCTCCTGCTGGTATTTTTCTTTCCAAAGGAAGCTGACCAAGACCCAAACCAATCATTACATTGTTTAGTATGAGAATGATATACAGAGTGGACCTTAAACTTTTCATGCTTGCGGATGCTGTTTTGTGTGTACATGCTTAGCTCTTTACAGTATCCTGTAGTTCATCTGATCCTATTTTAAAGGGCATTAATCCAACAACAGATAATGCATTTAAGCCTGTTAATAACACAGCTAACTGCTTGTTTTCTCCCCATTGTGTTTTCCCAGATGTTGACTTACTTTGCCGCATTTGAGGTATTCTTTGAAGAGAATCTGCCAAAGTTATTTGCTCACTTCAAAAAGAATAACTTAACTCCAGACATCTATCTAATTGATTGGTAAGGTATTGAAAGTGTGATTATTAATGTGCATACTAACATATAACTCCATGTCAGCATTCATGACAGAAATTGGGTGTTCTTACCTGGTTTAATGTTCTTTCAAGATAAAGGCTTTATTTTTTTGTTCACTACTTAAGTTGTCAGTCCAAATCATTCCCACCTACTTCTGTGATGTTTAGCATCTGCCTAACCTTTATTATTGTACTTGTGTTGAGTTGGAATCTTACCTGGAAATACTGCTGCACTGAAGTGTTTATATATATTTGGTGCCTGTTTGGAATATCTTCTGAGGAAATCTGTTAGTCTTCATTGCATGTGCAGGTGTGTACCAGGGTGGTGTATTCAGAAAGTATTGCTAGTCTTGAATTTGAAATGTACAGTTTGTCCTGCACAGAACAGGAAAAGCGTAGTTAAAACATTTGGCAATACAACATAAAACTACAGAAAAACTATTCCACTTAGCAGACAGGCAATTACAGTTGTTTTATAAGTTGAAACTGCTTCCCCTTTTAGTTCTAGTGTACTCAGAACCTTTTTCCTTGGAGAGGAAAAAAGACAAGGATCTTAATTGCACTTCTGCCAAATTTCAGTGTGGTATTAGGCATTTCAAATTGAATGTTTGCATTTGTGGCTATCAAACTTTGGTTTGGGGCAGTTAAAATGCCTCTTTTCAGCAAGACTTTGTTGTTAGTTTTGGGATTACATGAAAGCTTTTTTGTGAAAAATTGGTTTGCCCTTTAATTGTTGACAAATGTTTCTGTTTTCAGGTATCTGCCAAATACCCTTAGTAAAAGAATTAAGGGCCCAGTGGTAACAGCTTTTTTTTTTCCCTGACATTAATAAGTTATTATTTTGGAGAACATTTGTACTGTTATTGCAATTCTAGCTGAACCACACTGGCAGTATCCTGATCTTTAAGACCTAGTTGGTAGCACTGAACATGTTGCTCATCTATTAGACAGAAATACATTTAAAGTAAATCAGTCCAATCCAACAGCTCCAAGTTTGAATACATGACTTTTTGTAGGATCATAGAATTGCTGGGGCATTGGAACAGTTTTCTGGAGATCATGCAGTCTAACCCCACTGCTCAGAGCTAGAGCAGGGTGCTTGGAACCTTGTCCAGCTGGGTCTTAAAGGTCCAAGGAAGGACATTCCACAGTCTCTTCAGGCAACTCTGTTCCAGTGTTCAGCCACCCTTGCAGTCAACAATCTTTCTATTTTCTTAGGTTTAAATGGAATTTCCTGTATTTCATTTTGTCCTCCTTGGCTCTTGTCCTTTCACTGGATACAGCTGGGAAGAGTCTGGCTCTGTCTTCTTTACATCCTCCTACCAAATGTTTTTAGACATTTGGGTCTGAGCCATCTCTTCTCCCAGCTGAGCAGTACCAGCCTGCTCAGCCTCTCTGTGTCAGGTGTCCCAAGCCTTCAGTCACCTTCATGGTGAGCTGGACTTGCTCCAGTATGTCCATGTCTCTCTTGTACTGGGAAGCCAACGCTGGCTTGTTGGTGCTGAGTAGATGGATGAGCTGCCATGGCATGCTGGCAGTGCTGCTCCTGCTGCAGCCCAGGATCTGTGGTGCTCTTTGCTGCAATTGCTGGCTTAAATTCAGTGTGGTGTCCACCAGGACCTCCATGTCCTTTTCTGCAAAGCTGCTTTACAGCCAGTTGGTTTCCCAAATGTGCTGGTACCTGGGCTTATTTCCTACCCAGGTGCAGGACTCGGCATTTCCCTTTGCAGGACGCCATGGGATTCACGATGGCTCACTTCTGCAGTGTCTCAGGGTCGCAGTGGAGTGGTGTATCAACCACCCCTCCCAGTTTTTATCACCTGCAGATGTGCTGAGGGTACGGTCTGGCCCATCATCTGGGTCCCTGATGAAGACATTTAAAAGTGTTGGAAGAGTATCAAACCCTGGAGCACACTGCCAGGGAATTGGCTTGAAGCTGTACTTCATGCCATTAATGACAGCCTTCTGAGCTTGGCAGTGCCACGTGGTTTTCAGTCCACCTCACTGTCCATTTGTTTAATCCATACTTCATCAGTTCATCAGCAAAGATTTTATGAGATACAGCACTGAAAACCTTGCTATCAAGATATGCAACCTCCATTGCTCTCCCCTCTAGTCCTGGCTATGAACTTTGATCAGGCATGATTTTGGCTTGATTTAATCCGTATTGACTTCTCCCAATCACCTTTTTGCCCATTGCACTTTTTAAGTGATCTCCAGAACTTTTTCTTTCATTACTTTCTCAGGGATGGAGGTGACACCAACCAGTCTGTAGTTTGCAGGATCCTACCTGTTGAATATGGGAGGGACATTATCAGATCCTGATAACTGGGATCTTTCAAAGATAGTGGCCTCACAGTGACACCAGACAGTTTCCCCACACACTTTTATATGCCCCACTCATTTAGGTGTTCCCTAATGTGATCCTCCTCCAGCTAGGATAGGGTTTTCTTGCACTTGGCTTTCCCACTGGTCTGGAGGACCTGGGCTTTGTGAAGGCAGTGAGTACCACAGCCTTCTGAGTGACCCTTGTCACCAGGTTCCTTGCCCTGTTCAGCAATGGGCTCATGTTTTCCTGCATCTTTTTACCTGCTGGTGCAAGAAAGTCCTCCTTGTTGTTGTTCACATCCATTGCTGGATTCAACTCCAAATAGACTTGTGATTTCCTAGCCCTTTCTCTGTATACTCAGGCAATGTCTCTGCATTTCTCCAGAGTCACCTGCTCCTCATTCAGCCTCTGTTATGCTTCCTCTTTCTTTATTTTTGAGTTTTGTCAGGAGGTCCTTGTTTATCCCTACAGGCTTCCTGCTACCTTTGCTTGAGCTCCTTGATTTGCATATGCCTTTTGCACAGAGGGTGGTGTAACTTGGGTTTTGTGTGACTTGGCTTTTACACTGGGATTAAATATTAATGCACCACGAGTAGGGGAATGAGAGGGTGTGTAATGTACAGGCTCATTTCTCCCAACATTTCATGGGAGAAATACCATTGGAGGGATTCTATGACTGAAGGCTGAGAATATTAAACTGAACTAGATCTATGCCCAGAGTATGGAAAAAATACTAGGATAGGATAGAAGGGAAGAAAGAGAACAGAGGCTGGTGTGTTCAGTGAAAAGAGGAAAGGTGTTGAAATTGCATTGCCTCAGACAATGTTGTGAAAAGCCAGTATGTGGAGGAAGCAACTGAATAAAAGGGATATCAGAATAAGATGACATGTGGGAGAGTAACGGAATAGACAACACTGAAATCACCAGCTTATTGTATTTTTAATGGATAATGCCAATAGCAAAAGGCAGTCTAGAAATAATATTGATGTGTTACTTGATGGGGGTTGGCACTTCACCAACAGGACACAGACGAGGCAGAGGTGTTTAATGCTTTCTGCGCTTTGGGCTTCATACCAGTAATGGGTTTTGGGGTATCCCAGAGCCCTGAGCTGGAAGACCATGGCTGTGAGAATGAAAAACTCCCAGTCAACCCTGAGCTTCTGTGGGACTTGCTGCTCCAGCTGGATGGTCTGTGGGGCCTGATGGGATTCGTCCAAGAGTACTCAGAGAACTGGCTGATGTCACTGTGAGGCCTCTCTCAATGATTTTTTTGACTGATCTTCCAGGCAATCTGGAGAGATCCCAGTTGCCTGGAAGCTGGCTAACAGTTGTCCCAGTTTTCAAAGACAGGCACAATGGGAAACTACCAGCCTGTCTCACTGGTCAAATTATGGACAGGATTATTCTGGGAAGTACTGGAAAACACCTGAAGGACAATGCAGTCATTGATCACAACCAGCACAGGTTCACGAAGCGAAAGTCCTGCTTCACCAACCTAATTTCCTGTTATGACCCAGGTACCCTCCTAGTTGATGTAATGGTTTTAGATTCCAGTAAAACTTTTGATACCATCTCACAGGATCCTTCTGAACAAAATGAGTAAACACATGGTGTGATGGGCGAGTGATTGGGTAACACAGCACAGAGGGTAACAGTGAATGGAGTGACATCAGACTGGGGACCTGTCACTAGTGGGGTTCCACAGGGCTCTGACTTGGGCCCCGTGCTCTTCATCTTCATAAATGACTTGGATGCAGGACTGGAAGGGATACTGAGCAAGTCTGAGGATGTCACTAAAGAGGAAAAATCTGCTGCCTTCTTGAAAGACAGGGAGACCCCACAAAGAGACCTCAACAAATCAGAGGATTGGACAGTCACCAACTACAGGAAATTCAACACAGGAGTTGAACCTGGGATTAGGGAAACCCTGGATGTTCATACAGACTGGGGAATGAGATGCTGGAAAGCAGTGCCATGGAAAGGGACCTGGATGTCCTGGTTGATGGCAAGTTGAATGTGAGTCAGCAGTGCCCTGGCAGCCAGGAAGACCAACCATGTCCTGGGGAGCATCAGGCAAAGCATCACCAGTGGGGCAAGGGAGGGGATTGTCCTGCTCTGCTCTGGGGTGGGGATGTTGTGGCAGTTTTGGACACCACAATATAAGAAAGATATTAAACCATGAGAAAGTGTCCAAAGGAGGGTGACAAAGATGGTGAAGGCCCTAAGGGGAAACCGTATGAGGAGCTACTGAGGGCACTTGGTCTGTTCAGCCTGGAGAAGAGGAGACTGAGGGGAGATCTCATTGCAGTTACAACTTCCTCGTGAGGGGAAGAGGAGGGGCAGGCACTGATCTCTTCTCTCTGGTGACCAGTTACAGGATCTAAGGGAATTGTCTAAAGTTGTGTCAGGGGAGGTTTAGGTTGGATATTAGAAAAAGGTTCTTCACCCAGAGGGTGGTTGGGCACTGGAACAGACTCCCCAGGGAAGTGGTCACAGCACCAAGCCTGACAGAGTTCAAGAAGCGTTTGGATCTCAGGCACATTGTGTGACTCTTGGGGTGGTCCTGTGCAGGACCAGGAATTGGACTTTGATGATCGTTGTGGGTCCCTTCTATGATACTATGGATTACTAGTTTAATATGATGCTGTCATAAATAAGGTGATTCTTATGTAGGAGGAACTAAAACCGAGCATCTTCATGGTGCAGGCATGTTAATATCATGCTGACTTCAAGCTTTATTTTGTAAAGAAGAAATCCTGAGGGACAAGAGCAGAAATCAGAGGTGTAGAAAAACAGACTGTTTTGACAAAAGGTTGAAGGTTTATGTTCCTTTGGGCAGTTTCAGTAGATAGACTATTTTCTTGAGGAAACCTTTATATAATCAGTTGTTCTCTCTTAGCACACATATGGGGTAAAAAAAAAACAAACACAAAACCAAAACAAAAACCACCAGAAGAAGAAAAAATTAGAGACTTGTGAGCAAAGAACCGAAGTGATGAAGTCTGTGTTGAAGTGTTACTGAAGTGTTGAAGCACACCAGGTCCCCTTTTTGTTCCCTCTGTGGGTGCTGTTAAGAGCACTTGAAAGAAACTTCAGTCAGGAGTGACTGTGGATGGCACTTCTCAAAGTCTTTGTATCAGTGGACTGACAGCCCTTAGCATTTCTTGCTGACTACCTGCATCCATATTCAAGCCATTTATTTTAATGTCCTTAGAGAGTCACAACACTGTGATCTTGCATAGGGATATAGGCTGTTCCAGATGGACCTGCCCAATCTTGTATTAAACTTTTTTACACTTATCTTGAGCTAGACAGCTTGTACCACTCTGTCCTTCATTTTGTTAGGCAGTGCAGGTTGTATTTAACTGTGTAAAACTTTTGTATCTCATTTAAATATGTACGTGTATCTGTGTGTAAGTGATGTATGTGTGTGTGTGCATGCGCATACATATTTTATACTTCAAAATACTTTGATCCTGTAGGAAGCAGATTCAGATTTTTTTTTTTAAATCACCACTAAGTGTGGCTGCAGTGTGTTTAAAGTCAGGTAAGAATAAGGTACAGTGTCACACTGAGTAGGCAGACCTTTTGCCTGTAGGTAGGAATCTGTGAAACAGCCTTGCTCTAACAACATTACTTTTATTTTAACGAGCATTTGTTCTGAGCCCCAGAGGGATGCCTGCTGCTATTCCTGTGACTGCTGTGGTTACTGTGCAGGCATGTGTGCAGCAAAGCTCAGCTGGTGCCAGCTCTGGGAGGCCTCCAGGAGCCCGTACCACACAGACCAGTTGCTGGGAAACCCTCCTGTTCTGCCACAATTACAGTGGAATCAACTTGTTTGCTTTGTGCCTCTTCCTGTAACCGGTGCTGCAGGGGATGGCAGTAGAATTGGTGTGCCTAAATAATTTTTGAAGGGATGTGTTCCAAGAAAAAGAAATGCTGTGCTGGTAGGTGGGCCCAGCTGTGCAGGTGATGCACTGCTGCTCTGGGCTTTCTTGGGTGGAGGATTTAGGGAGGGGAGCCCCCCTGCCAGTTTAGTTCCACCACTGCCTTCTGTGATGGGAAAACTCCAAGGACTGAGTAGCTTAATTAAAAGGTACAGTGGCATGATTGTCTGAGGATACCTGCCACAAGTAAGGTGTCTCTTGTACAAAAGGACCCTTGTGCTTCAAGCCCAAACTCTGACTGATAAATCTCACAGAAGGAACTCAAAGGTATAAAGGTTTTGACCTTTTTTTTTTTTTTTTGAGAATATAAAGGGGATCAGGTGTGAAAGAGCTGTAAAGAGCAGTGTGCAGTCAGGTTCACAGAGAACAGAGGGAAATAGTGTGTCAGAATAGCCCATTTTGGCCTCTCACTCTGTCAGCTGATGTTCTGCAGGCTCTTGTGAGCAGAGCATAATGTGGATCTGCCAAGGACACATGCTGTCTATTTATGACCTGCTGCTGCTATACAAACACCTCTTTATCCCTACTCAGAAAAATGATTTTGGCAATAATTATAGCCAAAGGCTGTGTTTGTTCTGATGGATTGATCCGTGATTCTGTAGTATTATATGGACTGTGATTGTGCTCTGTGAACAGGAACTTTCTATTGACACCGTGTGCTTGTTATGATAAAGGTCCAAGGCACTTTGTGTGGCCATTTTCAATGGGCACTTTCAGTAAGATATTTATAAGCTTGCTCTGTGTTACTTTAAGAAAAACATAGTCCATGTCATGCCAGTAACTCTCCACTCCTGCCAAAAAATGTTGCTTAAGATATTTTAAGTGTATGTCTTCTCATCAAAGAAAAAAATGAACTGTAATTCTGTCTAAAGTTTTTTGGGGACATCCTGATTTTTTGAATTGCAATTGTTACCAGACTCCAGAAGATCCTAGTCTTCAGCCCACTTTACAGTGTGCTTATCCTCATGTCGCTGCAGATTGGGGTGGAATCAGTGGAAATATTGCAAGGTGAGCAAGCAGGGCTTTTTAGGTGCTTCTGACTGGTTGGAAATTGCTTAGAAACACACACAGTATTTATATTATACTGATACATTTTACAGTGCAATCGGATTTGCTGAGTGCTAAGAAGTTGCTCTGTTGCAGTCAGTATTTTATATTACACAATATTTACTTCCTTTTTTTTTCCCCTTGTAAAGAACAAAGTAAATATTTCCTTTTTTTTTTATTTTTTACACTGTAATGCTTTTAAAATTTACAGACCTGAGAAAAGAATGTGTAGTGCAAGAAATGCACAAGAGCTGATTTGCATCAGTGTTGTGCATGAGTTGCCAGTCTGAAATATGGGATACCTGTCTGCATTGCTCTTGGTAATAATATCTTATGAAGAGTTTTTAAGTACAAAAGAAAGAGAAAAAAGGGTAGGGGTGGAGAAGGAACAAAGGAATGAAAGCACAGAGCCTGTGATTATCATGGTAGAGGTGCTTTGCTTTCGTGATTACATTATGTTGTCACTTTTGCTGCGAGCAGCAAACGAGCCAGGACCTCATGGATCTACCTCAAAGAACACTTTCATCGTAAGCAGGGCTGGGGAGGAGCAGGAGCTTCTGGCTCTTCTTTTTCCCCTCTTCCAAACAGAGGGAGGCCAGTGGGCTGCACCTGCATTACTGTGACCCTGACACTGTGAGAGTTGGTTTGCTGGGACTTAGAGTGGGTTGGAAGAGACCTGCAGACAGAAAACCATCCGCAGCACAGAGGGAGCAGACAATGTGCAGGGAGCGTGCCAGTGCTGCTGAGAGCCACTGCTCTCACTGGTTCAGTTGAGCAGCTGCTTTATTGCTGTGATAAATTTCAGCTGGGTCTCAGCCCGGTAGCTCAGATGTCTGATAAAAAATGTCTTTCAGTAGGAAATGTTTGAAGGGAGTAAATGCTGTATCCATTCTTAGCAGTGATTCCTGCTGATGTTTCATTGCTCGCTCTAGGGGGCCCGCTCTCTGTTTTTAGGACTTGCTGCCTCAATTCCATCCAAGGATTAATGAAAGTTAATTGCCTTGTGAAATTCCTGCAAATGGCGCTTCCTTCCAAATTATGAAGAGCTCAATGGCAAATACCGTATTTGATGTGACAGCTTTTTTGATGTGAGCAAATCTTCTCATACAAAAGTAGTGTTCTAATAAATAGTTCTTTCTTCTGACAGTTAATTTTCCGCATAGTTGGAGATTTAATACACATGGGTTATTCAGGTTAGGTCTGAATCATGACAGAATAATAGCTTTTGAGAATAAAAACAGTTCCAGAAAATTGGCATTGTTGCTTATCTGTAATCAGGACTCATTTCTGGCTGGGTGTTTGCCTGCTGCTTGGTGACCAGGAAGGGACTCAGTTGAATTGCTTCCTATTGCACCGTTCCTTTTAAATTGAGAAGCTATTGCTGTTTCCTGCGCATGTGTGTGTAGACAAAACTCCTTAACTGTGCTGTGTGGGTATTCTGTAGCAAGACAGGTTTATGTGGCGTGTGACTGTACAAAAGTATTTGGAGATTATAAAGTCTGCAGCGCACCTCCAGCCAGGAACCCAAAGAAGCTTGTACTGTGCTATTCTTTTGCATTTGTGTAGGTATGTAAAATACGTACAGGAGCAATTTGGGGTTGTGTTGTTGTTGTTGTTGTTTGGTTTTTTTGTTTGTTTTTGTTTTAATCACAGACTCTTGTTTGTTTATTTTTATAATTCTAATCTAGCTCTTTGGAGAACAGAATTTAAATGATTTCCACTTCTTATAAAAAGATTGCAATGAGATAAAAAAAAAAAAAAAACAACCAGAAAAAAGCAGAATCCTAAGGATCATAAACCTGCAATTCTCTTGCCACCTGAGTTTGTGCAAATGTTAGTTTTGTCTTGATGTTTCTAAAATGAATAAATTTTCCCTTTCTTCTGTCGTGTGCTGATTCACACAGAAGCTGGATACTTGATGATGAATCATTCAAATGATCTCATATAGTGAAAAGCAGATACTGCAGAAAACCTTTGATTATTAGGATTTGCTGTGAAAATACATTAATTCATATTCCATGCCTATATATACATGTATGTATGTACCTGTTCAATTTTATTTTTTTATGTAAACCCGAGTTTCTTAAATGAAAAACTTGGAGGGGATAGGGGGTAGTCTTAAACAAAGGATAACTGCTGTTCGATTCAGAATACTTGAAAGGGTCGTTTTTGTGAAAAGTCATGAAAAGGTTTGATTTAAATTTGAGCCTTTGCTGACCTCTGCCGGGGAGAGAATTCTTTGCAGTTTTACAGAGATTTTTGTGCAGTGCATTTGGGGAGAAGAGTTCTCCCTGAATTCTGAAGGAAAAAAAGCCCTGTAACTCTTTTCCCTTATATACTGTAAAGTGATTTCAGGAAACTCAAATCCCTTCACTTGCATTTGGGTCCTTGTTGGTGGCAGCGCTCGTGCTCTGCTGTGTAGCCAGTGTTGGATGGAGGAGAGAGAGGGGGGAGCAGCTTCGTGTTCCTGCCTGCAAGGCTGTCAGTGTTTTGGTGAGGGAAGAAATCTGCTCTTGTTAGTTTGAGCAACCTAGAGGAGGTTCTCGCTTCTGCTATTACCCTTTTTCTTTGGGGATCACATCCCTTCAGCCACACTTAGCTGCCATCAGATCACAGCCATCTGCACCTTCTCTCTAGACATCCTGCTGTTTCACTCAACTCATGAAAGGTTAAGCTGATCTTTCCTCCAAAATTCATGCTATTGTTATTATGCCAGTCAATCAAGCCTAGAACACGAGAGTTTATTTTACACATCTCTTTTATCTGATCCACAAAATTCCCTTTGCAGTTTAAGGTTCAGCTTTTTGCATTTTCACAGCTGAAACTGCATCAATCCTCAACTCTGAAGTGATGATTGAAGATTGGCCTCTGATTATACCTGTGATCAGTGGGTGCCCATCATAAAACCACAATATATTGTGTCCTTGGTGCGATCCAAGAAAATCAAACTCTGAGACCCAGGCTGATAGCAAGATGCCTTACTGATTGTACAATTTGATATTGTTTTGTGGATTGGTATGCTGCAACTAACAGAAGTACTCCTGAAAAACAAAAAGGAATATTCAGATATAAATAATTGAGAAACCTCAAACTTCTGGTCAGCCTATGTCCTTCTGTGACTACCCAAGATGTTTTTCTTGTCCAGTAACTCTGAAAATTTTGTTCCATTTTTCAGGATATTCACATTGTACAGCAAATCTTTGCCACTAGACTTGGCATGTCGTGTCTGGGATGTGTTCTGCCGTGATGGAGAAGAGTTCTTATTCCGTACAGCGCTGGGAATATTAAAACTTTTTGAAGATATTTTGACTAAAATGGACTTCATTCATATAGCCCAGTTTTTAACAAAGCTACCTGAGGACTTGCCTTCAGAAGAATTCTTCACGTCTATTGCTGCCATTCAGATGCAAAGTAGAAACAAAAAATGGGCTCAGGTAAAGAGGATGTCAATATTTGATAACTGATGATTGTACTGTACTCATGAAGATGGGGTTTGACAACATCTGGAAGAATGTTTTAGCAGAGCTAGTGTTTGATTTTAGAGGTAGGTGGGACTGTGTAGCTCACTCCATGCTTTTAGCATCGGTTGAGGTGAGTGGGTTCCCTGAGCTTACTCTCCTCTGGAAAGGGAAAGCTCAGTCGACATTGAAAATTGAAATGTTGAGTGAAATTGACGAACTGTCACACAGCTTTTAAAATTTATCAATTACAAAAGCTGCTGGCAACATTACAACTTGATATTTATAAGCAGAAATTCACACTTTGGGAGATGATGGCAATTTGTTGGGACACTTTATCATGCAGTTGTCATCTTAATTTTCTTCAGGATCTCTTCTGCATGATTTAGGGCTGTACAAAAGTGATTGCATCTCTGGCTTCTTTATTGGAATTTGGCATGTGATTTCAGAAATGCTCTCATCACTGTAATTTCAGCTAAATTCCAGCTTAAAGAAAAAGGATGTGTCATCTGAATGTGAAAATGCTTAAGTGGCTTTAACAGCCATTCGTGCTGGAGAGTGGAACCCCCCTTTTTTATTTTTGTTTTTTCTTTGTTCAAAGCAGTCATACAGCCCACTTCACCAGTGGTTCTGTAACAGAGCTCTGCTTGTTCTACCCAGTTATCTTTTGCAGTGAAACTGAAAGGTGATGTTAAATGTGGTAGTTGGGCTGCAACTGGGTGTTTATGGTCCTTTCCTGGGGTAGAGATCTGCCTGTGGGTGCTGGGGATTGCCAGCTTGCTCTTTGAGGTGAGGATTTCTCACCTTCCCAGCAGGAGTAGCCCGTAGCCCTCTGAGCCCTATGTGGTGTGTGAGAGGGAGCAGAGCCTGCAGTGCTCACCGAGAGCGGCACAGGGACAGCGTGTCCTCCCTGACACCCCCTTCCTCTCAGAGGAGCTGGCATTTCACCTCTGCCCTTGGCCCTGGGTCATCAGCACAGATCCAGCTTTGTTTCTTTGCTCAAGAACTTCTTTCAGCCAGTCCCTGCAAGTATCCTCCCAGTCTCATTCCTCACTCAGTTGACCTCACTCACCTTCCTGCAACGTCTGTCGTGTGTGTGTGAGGATTGCATTCCAAGTAAATTCTCAACCTACTGCTGCTTCCTTTGCAGGGAAGGAGAGACAGTGGTCCTGTTCTGCCATGTACCCCAAATAACAGGCTTCAAAAGTGTCTGTTGGGGGGAGGTGGACCTTAAACCTTCGTTAAATCCATCTCTATCCAAGGGCTTATGGGAGAGGTCTCTGTCAGTGGACAGGTTCTGTAAATTTGATTACATTTAATACTTAAAACAGTATTGCTCAGACATAAATTGGAAACTCTTCAGACAATGTATTATTGAGTCATTTTTTAAATCAAATCTTTTTCTTCTCTCTCATTCCTTGAAATGTCTAGATCCTGGCTGCTCTGCAGAAGGATAACCGGGAAATGGAAAAAGGAAGCCCTTCACTCAAACGTTAATGTTGGGTTTGCCTCCTGTGACTCAAAGGAAAAGAGTTAAAGTGGCAAAACTGTCGAGTACTGTTTGACATGTATGAGCCTGCAAATCAAAGTGTTATTTCTGAGATTTCTTTAGTAGTAGGATAGCCTTAAAGGGGAAAGAAGAAAATAAGGAGGAGGAAGAGGAAAAAAAAAAAAAAAAGAAAGGAAATCAGGGGGTAAACCCCTTATAAATTAAACCTAGGTTTAGCCTTAAACTTTTAGTGGTATGAGCATATGCTGTGGAGAGCATTACAACATTCTGTACTTCTGATGAGAGCAGTGAAACAATATCAAGGCTTTGGCTTTTTCTGAGTCTCTTTCCTTTGATGTTTTAAAAGACTGGACATTCTGCAGTGTTGGTTGCTTTGAAAGCTATTCCTCTGTTTCATTCTTAGGCAGGATATATTTCCAATACCTATAAAAGTCCCTGGATCTGAATAACTGGTGCTGGAATTTATAGTTAAATGATGTGAGGACCATTTCTTTAGAAATGCTTCTATTTTATAGGCTGTGGGTCCCTCTTACCAAAGAAATCATGTAGATGTAGAACTACATTCCTTTCTTTAATAAGAAAAAGTTGAGAGAAAGTAACCTTGAAAGAGAAGTCACACTAGCAGTGCAAAACCAATTATTCTTCAAGATGCCTTGGAAATTTGTTTCGAATCTGGATGCATATGGAGGAAATTCCATTAATCAGACTATTCTAAGCTCACCCAGAGGGTTCTAATGCTAAGCTGGCATCATTTCCCAGTTGTACTCTCTTTCCTCTGGCTAAAGACGTGTTTTTGTGTCTCCAGTCATGCTGGTAAAACTGGGGGCTGAGCAGATAAACCGAGAAATGGTTAAAAGCAATTTTGATAGTTACTTTAAACCAGAAACTCCTGTTACTTTAAACCCAGCTTTGCTCCCTGGCAAAGCTGAGGAGGAAGGGTTAGGAGAGCAGTCAGGTTCTACAATGCTGCTGCTGGAAAGAAAAGGTTCTGTGGGATCTCCTGGACCTGCTGCTGCTGCTCCAGAGGGAAAGTGTAATGTGGAGCTGATGATACAGTGACAAGTGAAAGAAGTTTTTTTGGAAATGTGCCAGACAAACACCATCAGGATAAGTACAAGCTGTCATTCCGAGCCTTTTATCTGGCCTCTAATACAGGAGAGCAAATTAACCAACAGCAAACCGCGGTTACATAAACCCCTAACACATCTCACATCCCCTCTGCCTCCAGATGAACATTGAAGGGCAAATCACGAGTGCCTCTGCTCCACAAGAATGTTTATTGCGTAGTGTGTAGTATAAAATCTATTTTATAATCACGATCGTTGAAAAGGGAAACTTAACTAAAGCAATATTTGTGTTAACTGTAAACAGTGGTTGCTAAACCCTCCAGATGTGTGGTCAGCGGTTTCCCAATGCTCTTCAGTCTGGTTTATGCTGATTATAGTCTGAATGAAACAATGAGAAGAATAGTTGTACACTGCTCAACTCCCCATTTAATGTAGAGTACTGTGGGGCATAATTAAGGAAATGTCTTCTGGTGAAGACAGCGTTTCTGTGAGGGATAATTTGATTGTAATATTAAGAAAAGTGAGAACAAGATTCCCTGGTAAGTGAGGACTCATAATCACTTTGAAAGATGTGTAATGCAAATGCAGCCTGCAAGCCTGATACCTCATTGACCTCTTTTCCTGTTCAATTTGTGTACCTGGTGTAATGGATGTGGATTTTTTGTTGGTCATCTTAATTGCTCCACAAGACTTCTTCTAGGTCATCACTTACTGAAAATAGACATTAAGATGTTGATAGGAAATGTGTTAATTCTCCCAGAATTTGTACAGCTTAGGTCCTCCAGTGACTGGTACTTGTATGCTACATGGCTTTGAAGTGCAGTAGAAAGCAGGAAGGTCAGTAAGTGTTTTTTAATATTACTTTTTTCTATTGCTACAACAAATATGCCTTTCCACGAAGGATACGAGAGGCCTACCATCCAAAAAACATTTGCACTATGCTTTTAAACGGTTTGTTAAACACGGAGAGAACTTTTTCCTCAGTATATACATTTGTAGGTGGTACTGTAACTGGCTTTGCGATTTCAGTCTTCATTGCAACCACATTTGTATTTCCTTTTGAAACAAGTCTACAAGTGTGGCTCATTTGTCTGGTTAAAAACGCATTTTTTAGCTACTTAGGTGTGTTGGCAGCCATTGACAGCCTGTTCTTTTTCTCTTCTCAATAAGATGTTGAATGTAACAGTGACAGTGGGCACAGCTGTGGGGAAAAAGGCCTGCTGCAACACTTGTGCACTGTTTGTTACTTGCAAATGTAATTATTTTGTTTTTGTGATTTGATCTTTCTGTTCTTAGAAGTTGTATATATTTTCTAAATGATTTCTTTGTGTATATAAGGTATGTTCTTTAATGAAGAAACAGCAATGCAATAAGGAGCTTTGCACAGTTTGTTTTCAAACAAAATACATGTGAAAAAATAATCACCTGCCTAAACATGCAATTGTTTCAACTTCTTAGTAACTTGATTTGAAGGTAACGCTTGAATTTTGATAAAAACTAGAGATGAGTAGTAAGGGCATAGAATTACTTGCCAGTGAGCTTTTTAAGTTTCTTGCAGCATACCAAATCTCTTAATTAGCTATTACAGAAATCTTCCTTAAGAAATTCAGGGAACTGCATTAAAGAATTTGACAATTTCATTGTTCAGGTGCTTGAGAGTATCTGTAACAAGATGCATGAGATTTTCTTTCATTGAGCAAATGTCCCCATCAGGCAAACTTTCTTTTCTTCATGGGTTTGAGGAAAGATAAAACTGCTGCAATACACAGAAGTACCACTGTAGGTGCAGCAGATTAGAGAAACCAGAAAACTTAAACCAGCTTTGGGATTCTGTACAATCTGCACTTTATAATAAAGCAGTTTTGCAACTTCAATCTGCAGTCAATCATTAACATTATTTCACTTAGTAAATAATTTCATTCGGGAAAAAACGGTACCTTGTAACAGGTTATTTTTGAATGTTTTAAGAAGGAGAATGACACTTAGAGAACTGTCGATACATCCCCTGCACATCATGTTTAAATTGGGTTACTGTAGTTACCACGTTTGTTTTGTTTAGACATGTGTATCAAACTGGAACTTTTTCAACTGTAAATATATGGTTTTGTTAAATAAAGTCATGTAAAGTTATCTTAGTCACCTGTTGTCGGTGTAATTCAGAAACTCCAAATCCCAGTACCTCTCTGTTTCTTCACAGGCTTCTGTAGCAGTTTTGGTCTGTCCAAAAAGAGGACTTTGGGCCGTTTATGTATTGCAGGTGGAGGACTTTTTGCTGGATGCTTTCCAAGTTAAAATACCTGTTGAATTTTATGAGACAGTAAGAAGATTTTAATACTTTATGGTGCCCACGCTTTAATCCCATTTCATACACCTTTCTCTGGACTAGGTCTGAGATCTGATAAAGATTTTTGGAAAAAGAGCTGTAAATACATTTCTGTGACATGTGCTAAACTCAGAAATGCCTGAATACATTATCCTGTCTTCTTTTGAAAAGAAGAAATCTTGGTTTATTGCAAGCTTTATAATCACAAAGCATTTTTGTGCTTAAGGCAGTGTTGTTTTACTTCTTAAATAGGCGTAACTTCAGAGCCTGAAGTGGAGAGGCTTCCTGTGGCTTAACTGAAAAGAGACTGAAGCACCAAATAAAAGTTGGATGAAAGAGTGGAAAGAAGGCAGGATCTGTGCAAGAAGGAGGCCTTGGCTGCCACAGTTCTGGTTTCTCCAGTGAGCACGTCCCACTTCCTTTTGCTGAAGTATCTTCCTATTTGATTTGCTGAAGTAGATTGTAAAATCAGAATTCCTCTCCATAAGCTGATACCAAGAGAGGTTTACATTGTATCTTTTACAGAGTTGCACAAATCTGTTCAAAACTAGATATAATTTTCCTTACCTGTGTTCCCAATAGGAATTCCAATCTGTTTGAAGGGAAGTATTTTCCTCTGTGCCAGCAGATGAGATTAAGAACTAAAAAGACATTTGTCTCTACTGATTCCCAGTGGGATGTCTTCCTGTATTTACAGGAGGATCTTCATCCTCAGGGTGCTTTGGAAGGTTAGGGTAGCAGAGGGTTATTGCTACTCAGTGCTGAGAGAAAAAGTCCTGGGGGCAGTGTGTGAAGTTTAAAGGGTGTCTTACTTGTTTCAGTAGAAACACTCAGTTCAGAGAATTAAACACTCAACCTTTCCTGCACCTTCCTGCCTTCTCCAAATGTCAAACATGCAGGAGGGAAAAGCACCTGAGATTCATTTTCCATGCTTCCCCTCCCTTTATCTATTTACATTTACTGCTTAATAATATTTAGTAAGCTAAAGGAGGGTTTGTGTGTCTTAAGCCTAAAGCAGCAAGATGTGTAAGAATTTTCCTGGCAGGAATTTGTAAAAAAGGAGAGATGACCACTGATCATCCTCAGTGATTTATGAAAACACCAGGGAACACCAGGAGGATTCTCAACTTGTGCAACAGCCGCTCTGCCAGCAGAGGAGCTCACTTTGTTAACAGGACTTATGATAAAAGGTACAGATTTCCACGTCTTTTTTGTTCTTCTAAAGAGATGTGTTTTGAGCTACACTTGTCTCCTTTTACTGTCCAGCAACCACCACAGAGACAGATCTACTGGTACTTTGTGAGAAGTTTGTGAATATTAGTTGTGTCACAGCCCTTCCTGGGTTGAGTGTTGGAGCTGCCGCAGATCACGAGAGTCTCGGTCGTCTGCAGAGCAAGAGCCTCCTGCCCTGCTCCTGTGTGTGGGCAATAGCTCTGCAGAGCTGCAGGACTGCGGGAGAACATCGGTCACTAATGCAGGAGGAGTAGGAAAGGACTGATATAGCCTCGCTATGACAAAAGAACGAGTTTTGAACATTCAGTAGTCTAAAGAACTTTATGTTTCGTCACTCAAATATGCAGGCAATTCACAAAACCTAAATCGCCTTTAGAGGCGATTTAAAAGAGGAAGGTGTGAGCTGTTCCCACCTGTCTTTATATGAGTTTATCTGCCCCTTATCCCCATATATATGCAGTCAGAGATTTCTGTGCTTTGTTTAAATGCACACACCCCTCATTTTGAAGCTGGAACCAGCAGCTCAAACACAGCTCAGCAGTCCTGGTCCCACAGGGATGCAATTCCAGCCTGTGCTGCAAAACGAAAGCACTCCACTCGTTCTTTACCTCTGGGCCGTGGCTCCTCTGCCGTGCGTTCCCGCCGCCGATCCCGTCCCTCCATGCCTTCGATCCAGCCCCGGGCACGACCGGGACCAAAGGGCTCTGCCTTGTCCCGGCCCCGCCCCTGCCGCTTCCTCCGTTGCCTGGCAACGCCGCTCGGCCCCGCCCTCTCTCCCCGGGCGGTCAATCCGCGGCGGGTTCGCTCGGGGTCGCCCCTCCCATTGGCCGCGGGGAAGGCGCACGGGCCCCGCTCACCCAATCGCGGCCGCCCGCTCGCTCTGACACGCCCCGCACCGGGGCGGCCTCTCACCATTGGCCAGGGTTCCGCGTGGCGCCGCCCCCCGGGCGCGTTGCCATTGGCCGCGGTGCGGCGGGGGGCGGTGCCGCGCGCGCGCGCGGGCGGGGTAAGATGGCGGAGCTGGGGAAGAAGTACTGCGTGTACTGCCTGGCCGAGGTGAGCCCGCTGCGCTTCCGCTGCACCGAGTGCAACGACATCGAGCTCTGCCCCGACTGCTTCTCGGCGGGCGCCGAGATCGGCCCGCACCGCCGATGGCACGGCTACCAGCTGGTGGACGGCGGCCGCTTCACCCTCTGGGGCGCCGAGGCCGAGGGCGGCTGGAGCAGCCGCGAGGAGCAGCTGCTGCTGGACGCCATCGAGCAGTTCGGCTTCGGCAACTGGGTAAGGGGCGCGGGGTGCGGGCGAGCTCCCTGCGGGCGGGAGGCTCTGACAGGACCCGGGGCAGCCCCGCTGCCGGTGGCTCCGGGCGGTCCCTGGGGCGCACCCGGCTCGCAGGTGCCGCTGCCCCACGGTCCGCGTTTGCCTCCCCGTCCCGCCCGTGTCACAGCCCCGGGAGCCGCCTCTGTCCCTGCTCGGCCTGTGCCGTCAGGGTGTCCCGGCTGCGGACGGGCTGCGCACCTGCCGTGTCACCTGCGGTGTCACCTGCGGCCAGCCCGGGCTGTAAACACCGGCAGTACGGGAGCAGCATCATTTCAGAGTCACGGAACGGGTGAGCCTGGAAGGCATCACAGAGGGCCATCTGGTCCAACCTCATCCCAGAGCACATAGCACAGGATTCCACCCGGACAGTTCTTGAATATCTCCAGTGAGGGAGACTCCACACCCTCTCTGGGCAATCTGTTCCAGTCACTGCACAGGAACGAAGTTCTTCTTGTGCATCGGTTTCTGCCCGTTGCCTCTTGCCCTGTTGCTCAGCACCACTGAGCAGAGCCTGGACCGTCCTCTTGACACCCTCCCTTTGGATATTTGTAGACATTGGTGAGGTCCCCTCTCAGTTGGATCTTCTCAAGGCTGAACAGGCCCAGCTCCCTCAGCCTTTCCTCCTAAGAGAGATGCTCCAGTGCCCCAGTCACCCTCATTGTCCTCCTCTGACTATTTGATTAATTTGATTCATTAACTGTTACTTGATTATGTTTTGCTTCATGAAATGTAAAGACTTCTTCAAAACCTTAAAGTGTATGATCATTGCAACCTATTTCCTAAGTAACTAGAAAAGAGTAAATAGTGTCATTCTCACTTGTAAACATTGTCTGTCTTTATTTCCCCACTGCTCTAAAATACCTCAGCACTGTGATATAAATGAACAAACCCCAGGCTACGTAGTGCTGTCGGTGCTCCCTGGGACTTGGGAAGCTTCCTGCTGATGGTAAGCTGCTTTCTGAGAGTGTGATGGATGCCCAGGAGTCACTGTGTGGATCCAGTGCCTCGTGTTCCTGGTGCTGTTTCTGTGGCTCACCTGCCCCAGGCACTCGTAAATGCTCACTCGGACCTGAAAACGTGGATCTGATGGAAACACGGCCGGTGTCAGAGTGTCCCTAGAGAAGTGCAGGCACTGACACTTGTCTTTGGAGGGGCAGGGAGAATGCTGTGTTCCTACCTGAGTGCTCGTTATGCTGGAGATGTAATGGGAATCGTTTTGTCCCTCCTTCTTTCCGTTTAGGAGGACATGGCTGCTCACGTGGGAGCATCCCGGACGCCTCAGGAGGTGATGGAGCACTACGTGAGCATGTACATCCACGGCAACCTGGGGAAAGCCTGCATCCCTGACACCATCCCGAACAGAGTGACGGACCACACGTGTCCCAGTGGCGGCCCCCTGTCCCCCAGCCTGACCACGCCGCTGCCGCCGCTGGACATCTCGGTGGCGGAGCAGCAGCAGCTGGGGTACATGCCGCTCCGGGACGACTACGAGATCGAGTACGACCAGGACGCCGAGACTCTGATCAGCGGCCTCTCGGTGAACTACGACGACGACGACGTGGAGATAGAGCTGAAAAGGGCTCACGTGGACATGTACGTCAGGAAGCTCAAGGAGAGGCAGCGGCGGAAGAACATCGCGCGGGACTATAACTTGGTGCCGGCCTTCCTGGGGAAGGACAAAAAGGACAAGGAGAAAACTCCCAAACGGAAGATCACAAAGGAAGAGAAGGAGCTGAGGCTGAAACTGAGGCCGTTGTACCAGTTCATGTCTTGTAAGGAGTTCGAAGACTTCTTTGAGAACATGCACAAGGAGAGGATACTCCGAGCCAAGATTCGGGAGCTGCAGCGGTATCGGCGGAATGGGATCACCAAAATGGAGGAGTCGGCAGAGTACGAGGCAGCCAGGCACAAACGGGAAAAGAGGAAGGAGAACAAAAACATTGCTAGTTCCAAGAGAGGGAAGGAGGAGGGTAAAGAAGGTGAATTTGCTGCCATTGAAAACCTGCCTGGCTTTGAACTCTTATCGGACAGGGAAAAGGTGCTCTGCAGCTCTCTAAACTTGAGTCCTGCACGTTATCTGACTGTAAAAACTATTATCATTAAAGACCATCTCCAAAAAAGACAAGGAATTCCTTCAAAGAGTCGCCTTCCCAGTTACTTAGATAAGGTACTGAAGAAAAGGATTTTAAACTTTCTGACAGAAAGTGGTTGGATATCCAGGGATGCTTCATGAAACTCAGCTACCTGAGAAAACACAGCAGAGGCCCATTGCAACCTCAAGGACTCCGTTATTTTTTCCTCCCCTCCCCAAAGATACAGAAACCATGTCACTTAAAACCAGAAAAAGCAAATACATAACCCCCCACTCATCATGATCCATGGTGGTTCAAATAGACTTTTCTCTGGATCATGGAAAATACTCAATTGTGAAACTTCTACATTGGATTTCACTGCTTTTGGTACATTCTTAGAACAGATTTTTTCATGTGAACTTAAGTCCAGTAGTCCCAGAGTAGTTGCTTTAGTCCATTCTGTTGGATAAATGAGTATCAGTGTAATCCTTGCTTTTCTTTGAAGGTAGGAGATAGTTTCATTTGCTGGGAACTTTCTTCACCCCTTGTTTTGTTTTTTTTTGGCCTAATGCTGGCAGCAAAGTGAAGCTTGCAACAGTCCTGAGCTCAGGAGCAGGGTGAGAAGGGACTTCTGTGACCATTGCTAAGCCTTTGGAACATTCTCCTTGGCAAATACAGCCAAGGCACAGGGACAGCGGGGTGCGAGTTCCTGTCGGGAGTACAGCAGGGATGAGCTGTGCCAGGGAGTGGAAGGAAATGTGGTAGGTGAGAGGCTTCAGGGACTTGTGAAGGAGGTTCTTGAGGAGCT
The DNA here is from genome assembly GCF_003031625.1 of Empidonax traillii. Classification (NCBI taxonomy): domain Eukaryota; kingdom Metazoa; phylum Chordata; class Aves; order Passeriformes; family Tyrannidae; genus Empidonax; species Empidonax traillii. Next base: position 583,632 of record NW_020955880.1, read on the forward strand.
CCCTTTACACCCAGCTGATCTGGGCATTGCTTTGGCTTGAGTTTTTCCTGAAATAGACCCCTCTGAAGCTTTGATGTGACCTAATTGATACTGTGGTTGCAGGAATATCCAGGAGCTGTGGTGCTGTTCCAGAGGAGGAGTCAGTGCTATGGTGGGGTCCCGGATTTGAGCCAGAAATGGGGTTGGGGACAATAAGCAGCCAGTTGTCCTGCAGCAGGTAGGAGCCTCAGGCAGCAAAATCACTGTTTTCTCTTTTTGGGGGAGCCTGCTCCTCCTCCTCTGGGATCTGTAAGTGCTGAGCTCGTACTGAGGAGGTGTAGCTGCCTCCTGACTTCAGCTGGGAAGGTCAGGGAAAGGGAGCAAGATTCTCAAATAGGGCACGTCTTTAAAAACAAAAGTAAGAAGTGATGCAGATCATGTCCAAATGCACAGCTGCGTTCCTAAAGTGTGGAGTGGTCGATCCAGGTGCTACAGGGTTCTAATTGCACGTACCTTGAAACCTACAGGCCTACACATGTTGAAAGTGAAATTACTGACAGGACTGCACCTTGAGAGGGAACTCATCCCAGCTCTGATAGTACAGCCTGGAGCAGAGCTGGAGCTGGGCACCAGCTGGGATGTAACACAGCAGGTGACAGGAATGCCAGATCCACAGTACTGTTCTAGTAAGATCTACCGATTAAGGGAAAGATGTTGAAGGAGGTCCATGAAAGGATTTTTGTGCTCATTTCATCCTTAAATTCCCGTGCTGGTATTTGGTTAAATTCATTTAACCAAATGAATAGAAACTGGTGATTGCCACACACAGAAGATGGCACAGTGTTACTTGTGCCTGAGCCTCTCTGCTGGTCATGTCCGAGCAGGAAGCTGTGACTGGAGACCAGTTGGGCCAGTCTGGAGTGCAGGTGTGCCAAAACTTGGAATCTGTCTGGCTTCAAAATCAGTGCAAGCACTGGAAAGGTCACCTTGCTTTGATGCTGTGGGCTGTAGTCAGTGAGGATATCACAAAATCTTGAAACAGTATTAATTGTGCAATTTGGCAGAGGTATTCCGATCGGAACTGGTTTCAGTTGATACATCCAGCATTACCAAAATAGTGTTACCAGTGAGTTTAGAAAAAAAGGGGTACAATTACAAAGCCAGCATTTCTAAGGAAGAAAAAACCCAAAACTCTAGTGCCTTTTTCTTTTTAGCTTATGATGTTATGTCCCTTCAAAAAAAGTTAAGGGCTATGTCCTCTTGGACGTAATACTTTGTTTGGCTTCTCCCTAAGTGGTTTGTTGTGGCCTCCTTGAGACCAGACTGTCTCTCCTGGCAGCAGTGGAGCAGATTGCAGTGTGCTGAGCAGCTTGAGGAACCACTTCCAACCTATGTGCACGTACAGGCAGCGCACAAGTTGGTGAGGTTTAAACCCCTGGTTATTTTCTCTGCCCTACTCCTGTGGGAAGGAAGCTCAGTCTTTCTTTCCAGTATTCTAGTTATGCAATTTGGTTCTTCTTCAACTTGTTACCCAACTGCCATAACATTGGTGTTACGAAGCCTCAATTCTGCATTTAGCTGGGAATTTAGGAGAACTGTTTTGTTGTTGGTTCTTCTGGGATTTTTTTTTTTTCTTCAAATCTGTGATTTTCATATTTCTACACTGTTTTGGCACATCTAACTGAAGCAATAGCATCAAGCCCATCTGAACAATAACTTAGGAAAAAACTCTAGGCACCAATGAGTCATTTAAATGTTGAAATGAATTCTGCATTTACACTTTGTAGCTTAATTCCTCAACCCCTCCAAAATGTTTCTTTGGTGCTAGACGTAACTTATTGAACATCAAAATGAATGTAAAATAAAGTATTTTTAATGTATGAAATATGGATATCAATATTTATTTTGTACTTGCAAGCAAATTCGAGGTGGTAAATGTTTGCTTTAGCAAATACTAGTCCCTTGGAAAGGGCTTCCCTAGAAGCAGTGTCTCATGGTCAGCTATGCTTTTAGTTTTAAAGGTGACTTGCACTAGAGGATGCTGCTGTTCCATATTTCACATGGAACTGATTTAGTCTACGCATTCCTTTGTTATGAGCTGCTGGTTTTCTGTTTGATTGTTTTTAAGTTGAGATGCAGTTAATGTTAATCCAGCAACTTACTAGAGCTATGCTGCTTCTCTTCTCTGGTGAAGGGGCTGAGGAAAAACATGTCAAAGAGCTCTCGTATCTTGTGTTGATCTGGAAATGCTTCCTGTACTGTACAAATAACCCAGCCTTCATGTTGCTAATGACAAGGTGTTTAAATGCTTAATGCTCTTGACTTTTCTAATTAAAGTTATTACTAATGAATAGTATCTGTCTTAACAGCATTGATGTAAACCTGTGAAAAAGCAACACTCTCTAAGCTGTTCAAAACACTGACCTTCTGCTCTGGTCAGAGGCCACAGTCAGTCTGTGCAGTCCCAGGGACGTGTTGGAGGAGCTCTGACTCCCTGCTGGCTGCACTGCCCAGCAGTGCCTGCCTTGCTGCACTGTTCTGGCTGCAGCCTCTCCTGCCCCCGGCAGGCCCAGCAGCTTAACAGCAGTGTCAGTGGGTTTGCACGAGTCTTTGACCATGAACTGCCTTGTGAATCACACAGACTCCACACTCTGCCATTATTCTCTCGTGCAGCCACTGCATCAGATTTCTTTGTAACTAAAACAAGACTTCTTCATGAGCCTTTCTGTTCAGTCTCTTCTCACAGAATGTTTTTGCTCTTAAGTGATGACACTTTAAATACGGTGAAGGAAGGCACCCAGTGAGCACGTTCAGCTCATCAGCTTCCTTCTCCCTTAAAGGGAATGTTGCACTCACTTGAACTGGGTACTGGTGTAGCTGTGCCAGACACAAACACCTGTGCTGAAATCAACGTCAAACCGGACTGATGTTGTGCACACAGCATTTTACTACATTTTTGCATTGTGTATTGGTAAATAAACTCGTGTTAAAATTTCTACCCATGACTGATTTAACAGAGACGCAGCTTTTGCAGTGAGGAAAATGGTTCATGTCTTTGCAATGACAAACGCAGACTCTTTGTAGCTAAATGGTGATGGGGGGGAAAGTGGCATTTATGAAAGAGCTAGTACTGGTGGTAGCTTTGTTGGCTGCTGAAATTTCAGAACACTTCCCTCTGATTCCTTCAGTACTCCTTCCTGGGGTATGGCAGAGCACACGGGTGGCTGGAGCTCTCCGTACAGACTGACGCGCTCCGTGCTGGAGCCTCTCTGAGGGCAGGCCAGGGAAGGTATCACTTAAAATTAGATAGTTTCAGCTTCAAAGATGAATCTTGGGCTGAACGTTTAATACAAACTCGTGTTTAAGAACCCCCTGAATGAAGTAACGTAGTCCAAAAAAGAGTTTTCTGAGGCAGCGGGAAGCTCATTAAAAATATTTCTTCAGTAGGGAAGGAGCTGTCCCTTTGTTTTAATGCCCTATTGAAAAAATTCTATACTAAGGAAGTTACTACATTTAGTTTAGATCCAGAGGGGTTGGGACAAGACAAATCAACACATGACAGTTCTTAAAAGATATATAAAATTGATCCTGGTCCCTTTATGGCATCAGTTTAGAACGGGTCCTTATCAAAGTACACAATCCTACTTCACACAGCTACAGTGCACTCTCAGAACCCAGATGGAGGGCAGTTACTTCCAAATTCAACATAAATATATGGAGTTCCCATTTTTCCTGTGTTTTTACATTCAATTTTTGCATTTTTATCCCTGTACTTGATTAGTTCTAAGAAATTAACATTGTAGTTGTCTGCACACACCCCAAAAAATTACTCTCCCTCCTCTGCCCAGTCAAAGCATTGGGCAGAGCTTGCTTTTTTAGAGCTGAGAAAGAATGAATCCTTAAACATGAACTACCTTCCAAACAGTTGTGTGCACTTAGGTTGTTCCTAGTTAACTGTCTGATTCCCATGAGGCAAACCAGTTCCAGGAAAAAAAGTCTTAAGGAACAAGTAATCACTTCTCACTGTGAGTAGGTCCAGTGTTCAAAGAGCTGTTGGCAACTCTGCATCTGCACCAAAGAAAAGTCATCAGTACTTGACCTTAAGGTAAGAAGCTCCTTAATCCAAGATAACCAGAAACATGGTACAAAATTCAGTAGTACTTACTGTTTACCAGGTCCTAACAACTTCGCTAAGTTTGAAGTGTCTGTCCTGTGTGTGAAACATATGGGCTTTGAGGATACAAGAGGACGGGTGCTTTGTCAGTTGTGTCATTTGCCAAGTTCCACCCACTCCTATCCAGGTGACCAGACAGATGTAAAACAAAACGTTTGGTTAATCATGAATTGTATTTTAGCCTGATTCTGCAGGATTGGGAGCAGCGGGTGGAGTTGGATGTGGCAAGAACTGCACACGGGAAAAATTCTGGTGCAACCCAAGATCCAAGCTGAGTAAATGCAGGAAATAATGAAAATGAAACTGAGTTCACATTTTTGTTTGAGCCACTCACATGCAATTTATGTAAGTCTGAAAGAAATCATATACCCAACTCTCAGCTTCTCTGGGTGTTCTGGCTCTCAGCGGGGTTTTAACTACAGTTTGCGTAACAAACTGATTGCAAAGCTAGAAGTTACAAGACTATCAAAATTGTTTAAACCAATTTATACAATATTAAATTAAAAAATCCAGAGATAGGATAAATTCTATTGGTTCTTCAATGCCATACAAGTATTAGATGGTTTTCTTGAGTCAGTGTTAGTACAGGACAAAAGGGCTGAACAATTACAAAAGATAACTAATCTCCATTGCCATTTATTTACAGGTCAGAATTCACAAAGGTTTCAATTTCAGTAGTTGAGAGAGATTATTTCTGAATAGGGAAAACATGGCATTTATCACATCAGTGTGTAAAAGGTGATGGGTGCTTGCAGAAAGCAGGTCATTTGTACTGCTTCACCCACTTCTGCAATGAGAGATCGTACAAAACCAAAGAAAATGTCTGAACCACTATCTGGATTTTCTATCTACACACAGTGATAAACGTGAGGCTGCAAAATTCTCGTGAGCATTTCATTCTTTTCAATTTAACGAGCAATGGTTGTAAAAAGCTAATCTAAAGCATTAGGGGGCTTAACGGCTCTTTTACACCAAAGAAGAGCTTATGGAACAGTGATGTTGAAGGCCACTAAGCAGGAGAATTTCATCAGTTGTTCATTTTCACTGGGAAATCTCAACCATCTCATTTCATTTAAACCTCTCTGGGAGCAGAGGAATGAGGAAAGCATGGTGTGAGACAAAAACCATCCAGCTGTTTAATAGTTGTATGGCATTTTAAATTCTCAGATTGAGCAGCTAAGGGTCTTTCACAACACCCACCAGGGCAGGCCGCAGAGTACGCCCGTGCAGCTTATAGCCAATCTTGGATACTAATGCAATAGTGCCAGGCTCCTTCCCTTCCATGGGAGTATGGAACAGTGCCTCGTGTTCATAGGGATCGAACTTGGCTCCGACAGGATCCAGTCTGAGCAGGCCATGTTTTTTAAACACTTTCTGAATCTGTACTTCTGTCATAACAAGACCTTCATATAAGCTCTTCAAGTGAGGATTATCATCCTTAATTTCTTCCTTTGGAACACTTTCCGTTGCTTTCTCCAGTATGTCTGCAACTTCTAGTAAGTCCTTACAGAAGCTCTGGATCCCTAAAAATATGTAAAAGAGAAGGGAATGGGATTAGTCTGCTGATGGAAAGAAGTGTTAAAAAACCCCTCAACCCCAAAACCTACAGCAATACTCTGTAGTCCTTTGGATTTTTAAGATGATATGTGATACTGTAACCATTTGGGGTAAAACATCCTTTCCAATTCTGGATGTCTATATACAACTGTTACAGATACCTTGATATCCACATCATCTCCTCTACTTCTATGGGAAAAAAAAGTCATTTCAAAAGAGCTAACATGAACAGTTAAAATTCTAACCAAAGTTACCAAAAGATGGCTTCATTTCCTAATTTCCTCATATCTCTCCCATGTTGGGATTCACCTGAAGTTCAAAGCATTATGTTGCCCTATTGCTACCCTTTAATCTGATGTGACAAAATATTTGCAGAAGACAAAGCATGTGGTCAGACTGATGAAGAGTCCAACAGATGATCAGGGATTCCTCCTTGAATGCAAAGAACTCCCACCTCTCCCTCCCACTACAGACCAATTTTACAGAGTCAGCAGCTGTGCTTTGCAAAGACTGAGCAATTCCCAAGCTAATCACAGAATCATAGAATTAACTGGGTAGGAAGAGACCTCCGAGATCAAGTCCAACTCTGAATTTAGGCAAGTCTCAGAAATGAGTTTCTCTTCCTTCAACAGAAGAAGCAGGCATGTACAAACAATAAAATTTACAGATTAGATGTAGTTTAGTTTTCAAGATAAATTTTATTTGAATATTTATTTATATTGAAGCATCTTGGAGCCCAGACCTGACTCAAAGTCCTTCTGCCCCAAGTAGCACATTAGAGAAACAAGATTTACTGCAAATCAGCTTCAGGATGAAGCGTTCAAACGCCCATGAAAAGGGTACAAAACCAGAACATACCCTTTCTTACAGTACACATCAACTGAAGAGCCTGCTACTCAGAAATTAGAACTTCTGTACTCAGAATTAAACTACATAGCTGAGTACAGTGTGTGGCACAAAAACCAACTCATTTTCAAGTCAGAGTGGCAGTCAAACACCGGGATGAAACAGCACTGTTCTGCTGCAGTATTTGGATACAATTTCTGTTTTAGAGATTTGTGTCTGAAATGTCAAAAAGCTCAATCAGATGTTAGCAGCCTGGCTCTTAAAGGAAGATGTACTTCTAGTGCTCCTCATAGTCTGACTGTGCATCCCTACTACAGAAAAGAATCCACCCATCTAAATGTGTTACTTCTATTTTAAAGTTACGGCTTCAACATGACAGTTATTCAAACAGAAAAGGCTAAAAAAAATAAATGAACCCACAAAGCCCCAAAAGAACCAAATCCAAAATAAACACCAAGAAGGAAACAGAAGGAAACACCAAACCAGAAGGAAAGGCAGTATTCCATGCTCTTGTTCAGATCTGAAACCAAAGTGAGTAGAAACAGCAAACTTTGAGCTGCAAACCTCACAAAAAAAAAAAAATCTACTAGTGCAGTACACACTGTAGGAAACCAGATACCAAATGTAAAGAAAATGTCCCCAAAAACTGTTGACTCCAGCAGTTTAAGCCTTGCCTTTGGCTGGGGAGATGGTCACAGTTCTGATGCAAAGTGAGGAACTGTTCAAACTTCTCTGCCTGAAATGCAACTGTTAACCAAGTACTCAGAATCACTGGGAAGTACAACCTGTCAATACCACTCAGATTAATTTTTCCAGGCTTTGCATTTCCTGGGTCTCAGTGAGTAAACACAACAGGAGCCTCCACTGACCGTATAACTTTGCCTCTTCTACCAGTTTCTGGCTTCTTTGCCTCACGTTTTCCGCATCTGCCAAGGCACGCCTGTACTTGTCCTACAGAAGAAAAAAAACAGTGACAGGATAGGTTATATTCCTGCTATTTGGGTAGGTGACAATAATTCAAACGAGCATGTTCAGAATAAAGTAGCATTTAAAACAGTTTCATAGCCTAAATCCATCATCTAGAGCAATGTGAAAACAACACGTGCCAGTTATCACACCCTCCTTCCTACCAGGGCAGATGTTCGCTTCACTTTAGAGCAGAAAGAAGCAAGGGAAAGGAATTAAGATGGTTTTCCAGACTTCTATTATTTGGTAACAGATTAGCTGGAAGAAATTTTTCACTCTAAGCATCTATCAAGTTTTATAAATCCAAGATTTCTGCTATGTGCTCACAGAAAGCCTTCCTGAGTCCTGAGGTACTTTGCCCCTACAGCAAATGAGTCAACACAGCCTTGACTCTCAAACCATCTCTTTCCATGCACACCACAGAGTGTCCTCCAGTTTTAACGACCTTTACAAACTAATCAAGTCTAACTCCTCTGTTGCTCAGGTCAAGTTTTGGTCTGTTCCCAGCAATGTGGCCAGCAGATGTACTAAGACTGGAATTCAGTACAATAAAAATCCAGGTTGAGTGCTTCACCACCGAACCCAGAACTCCATGGTGGGCTGGAGCTGTGCAAGAGAAAGAATGCAAGATACATGAGGCCAGACAGAGGGGATGTGACCCCTCAGCCTCCTGTCTGAAGGGTTCTCCGACAGATTAAAAACTTCCTAAGTATGGCATAAGTACACTAGTGTATAAAAATATTGTATAAGCATCATTAATTCTGACCTTTGAAAAGCTGGCAGCTGTTTCCAGAAATTCATCTTAGCACACACAAAGGTACCCACCAGAGACACACTCTCAAACCCTTTCATGACCTCTAAAAACTACTTCTCCATTGAGCAAAACCTATGTGAAACTTGTAATAAATTTCAAGGCTGGAGAGGGTCCAATTCCATCCAGAAACTGGAAAGAAACCATCCAAAACTTTAATTTTGGACCAGGGATGCATCTCAGGTCTTGCAGCATATCTAATGTAATGTAATGGCCAGTCTCTTCGCGAACGAAGAACCGGGGAAGGTCTTTCCACCTTCCAGCCTGCGCATTGGATTTTTTAGGTGAGACACAGTGTGCGCGGAACTGAGCCCACCCTTTAATCCTGAGGTTCATCTGCCGGGGCCAAGTGAGCTTGGACGGTGGCAGCGAGGTCCTCAGGACGTAGATGGATTGCCTTATGGGCTAATGAGCTCCATCTGCCCGGGGAGGGGCCCCGACCGGGAATCGAACCCGGGTCTCTGCAGTGACAGTGCAGTGAGTTTTCCCCTGGACCACCGGGGGCTCCCATATCTACCCTTTGGCATAAAGAAGTGACCAAATTGCAGGTTTCATTCAACAGCTAAACAGGAGCCACACAACTGTATCCAGACTGTACCCTGAAAACCCACAGTGAAGGCATCTGGGCACACAATTTGTAAGGTGTGCAACCCGATAACCCAGAGACGCTTACAGTGACTTCCTTTAGTTGTTCTTCCAGTTTAGCCTTTTCTTCAGCCAGCAGTTTTTCAGCAGAGCTGGTTTCAGCCTTCTGCTCATTTTGGCTCTGACTCTGGTCCTCCTCCAAGTTCTGGCCAGGATTTTTCTGTTGTGTTGCTGCACAAAGCAATCGTGGAGAAGTTCTAAGGCAAAAACACGGACAATGTTAATCAGCTGCTTATTTTGTAATACATCAGCATTTTCTAGACACACTGGACACTACACCTGGCACATCAGTGTCTACGAAATTCTCCGAAATTCTCACATCAGAGCACAAATTAACACGACAATCCTAGGCCTGTGAAAATTGTGCAGAACCCTCCCTAAGAAGCAACAGACCTCCGGCCCTTTAAACTATGGGAAAAAAATAAGTGCTGCAAGATATCAACTTGTAAATGTCCATCTATTACATTCAGTTTATAGAGTCACAACACTTTTAAGGGGAATATGAGCTCGTTTTCAGCGCAGTGCTCCATCAGGCAGAAATTCCGTGATGCAATTGCTTGCAACAGCCTCCCGGAAAACAAACGGAGAGCAGAGCAGGGCAGGGCTGAGCCGCGGACCTTCGTGACCGGGGATCAGCGGAGCGGTGCCTGCCCCGCCGCACACCCCCCGGGCCTGCCCGCGCAAATAATGACTGCTGATCCCCTCGTGACGTTCCTCGGGCTTTGCGAGCTGAGCCGCCCGAGCGAACCGGCCCCGGATCAGCCCGGGATGACACAAGGGCTCGGATCCCCAACCCGCACCGAGACCCCGGGCCCCGAGCCCCTCGTACGCCCCGCAGGGCAGGGCAGGACAGGGCCGGGCCGGGCCGCCCTCCCGGTGGAGAGCCCGGGAGGGCAGCGAGACCGGAGGGGAGCATGGGGCGGCCGTGCTGCAGGTCCGGGCCTCGCTCTCCCCGCGGCCCGGCGCTGAGCGCGGCCCCGTCCCCGTCGCCGCCCCGGTGCCCGGAGCCGGGTGGGCTGTGCGGCGCGATGGGCCCTCCCCTCTCCCTCACCTGCTGGCGGCGCTGAGCAGCGGGAGCAGCGGGCGCAGCGGGAGCCGCGGGCGCAGCGCGCCCCGCACGCACTGGGCCACGGCCGCCATGGCGCCCTCCTGCTCGCCGCGCCTGCGCCCGCCCCCGGCGCCGCCGCCAATCAGCGGGCGGGTGGGCCGGGAGTGACGCGCCCGAGAGCCAATCGGCGGGGCGGTCCCGCCGTCTCGCGCCGAGCGGGCGGGGCGGGGGGCGGAGTCCGCGGCTCTTCCGGGGAGCGCGCTGCTCGGCCCCTGCCGTCACGCGCAGGGGGTGGGGCCGCGGGCGTGGCCCGCGCGGCGCCGCCATTTTGTTGTGTGAGGGGGCGCGAGGCACCCTGAGGGAGTTTGATGTGGCCTCGGCGTCCCTCGCTGATCGCACCCTCTGCAAGCTGTGCCTGCGAAAATTGGGAGATTTCAGCTCATTTTAAGTGCTGGATAACCCTCTTACCAGTAGCCCTGGCCAGCAGTTTGCAAACCTTCTTGCGGAGGTTTTCATCGTGTAACTGCCGTGTGTGCTCTTGCTGGATAATAATTCCATTTAATGAAATCTTGAGCTTCCGTTAAATAGGATAACATTGCTAATCCAGTAGTTCCAGATTTGGCCACCTGCTTATGCCAGCTGTTGGTGGAAGTGTCCCGTGTGACCAGAGGCTGCCAGAGCCCTGCCCGGTTGTGCTGGGATGGCTGAACTTTTTCAGTGTTGTCAGTTGGTTTGTCATTATCCTGTTAAAAGAGGGACAAAAAATCAAGGTCATGTATTTATCATACAGCCCCAAAGCAGGTGTTAGATGATGCACAGGTGTCTGAACACCAGCTATTCATCTGATTCCTCACACGTTCGTGCCCTCTCCAAAGTGTGAAGGATGAAGATGCAAATTTCACACTGCAAATTCAGTAAACGTTCTATTCAAGGGAATGTCTTCAAGGATTTGCTAAAAAAAGAAGCTATATAAGACATTTCTGGCTTGCTGCATGAGAAGCCTGCGGGACCTTTCTCAGTTCAGTCAAACTTCAGCAGAGTGCACCAGCCTTTGTTGGGCAGGTTTGTTTGTCTCGGGTGAGCTGTGTCACTGCCTCTGCAGAAAGCAGGATAAAGGGTTTATCCTCGTGCCATGACAAGTGTTTCATCCCAAGGAGTCTTATTTTGCCAATGGCTGTTCTGTGATGTGAGTCTAGTCCAGTCCCGTGGCCTGTAGAGCAAGAGGAATGGTATGTGCCATGTGCTGTCTGTACACCAAGCAGCTGTACTGCTGTCAGTACTCACTTTCCACAAGGCAGATGAGCCACAAATTCCAAACTTCATCCTCAGAAACACTGAAAGAAGTAGTTGAGGAAACCTCTTCAGATGCTGATAATGCTGAGGAAGGGTCAGAGGAAGGAGAAAACCAAGAATAGCCATAAAGGACAATATTCACAGAAGACCACGAAGAAATGAGATGGAGAAAGCAATTGGATCTTTAAGTCTGATGTTTTTAAAATGTTTCCTGAAAAGATGATTGGTTCCATACAAAACCTAGACGAACAGTGTGTCTGTCTCATCTTTACTGTTGGTTGTTTTTCCCTGACACTCTTAGCAGGTGCCTATTTCAGCTTTTCTTCATTCTCCACTGCCTACTGTTTTTGGAAGTTTTGCTTGATTAATGATTGATCACAAAATCACAGCATTGATAACCAAAGGTTGAGGCCATTGCCAGCATGTCTCATTAATAACTAAAGAAATATAGTTGGACTCAGTATGTCTGGAACAAGTTCCTTCTTGTATTAGAACACATTTACCCCAAATGACAATTCATAGGCCTTCTGCAAGCAAACTTTGCAGATAGCCTGCAGTGAAAATGCATTTTGTTGTGATCTGTGCAAGCGGAACAGCTCTTAAGAAAAATCTGCAGCTCGCACAGATGCTGGTGGGTCAAGACTAAACAACATGTGCAGCACAGAAGAACAGCATGCAAGTTTATTGGAGCTTGTTTGCATCATGGCTGGTGTTGGCTCTAGGTGCTGTCCCACTCTGACCAAAAAAAACCCCAGACTTTTTCATGCCATGTTGTGATTCAAACTGTTGGAGGCTGTTCTGGTTTCACTGCAGTGCCACCTTGTGGGCTGGGTGTTTTTAAACTGAAATACGGAGCATCGAGCATCTATTGCTGGACCTGGTTGGCAGCCACAGGTGTTCAGTAACAAGAACAGTTTTGTTTTCCAACACTCCTCTCCATATCAAGCAGGCTTTGGCTCCTCGCATAAACACCGTGTTTGAAGATGATTTGGTGGTAAGTAATGCTTATCCTGAATTCTAAACCATCAGCCAGCTGCTGCTTTTCAACTTGTGGTTAAAAGTGCCTCTAACCTCTAATTTCTGTGGGCTGGTGATAGAATCAAGTAGTCTGGATATCATTCCCTGTTTCTCCAGTGATTAACTTTGTAGTCTTGTTACTTAACCTCATTTCCACGTTTCTACGAGTACAATTAAGGTCAGTAAACTTTCAGTCCCTTACAGGAAAGTTGTTTAGTGAGCATGAGGGAATTACTGTGATATTTTGAAAATTATCCAACTGAATGTCTCTTTTTTATTATTCATATTGCACTTGTAGTAAAAAGACTTGTAATCCTTCAAGATGAAAAATGCCACAAATGTAAGACTTCTGCTTAAATGAAAAATTAAGGCATTTCTGTTTCTCTAAAAAAAACCCCAAACCTACTTCTGTCTCCTAATGCTAAGATGTAGCCTATTGATATTCAACCAGCAGACAGAATCCCATTATGTTTGTGTTTCCAATATGAACTTTATTATTAATGCTTGGAGGGTAAAGGAAAAGGGTATTGTATGATCTCTGATCAGATATGTCATGTGTCCTCCCAAGCAGAACCAAATATTGAGCTGTGGTGGGTGCAACTGTGGGGGAAAAAACCCACCAAAAATATCTCTGTAAATATTTTATCATGACCTATCAGGCCAGTTACCAGGAAATTCTTAAACCAAATTAAAAAAAAATGTTAATTTAGCTGTAAAACTGTTACTGAACTATATAGATGTGAAGACAAAACATCCATATTTGTGCCCTTTAGAAAAGATCTCAGATCAGACCACATGGCCACAGTATTCCATAGCACATTGTGGGAAGATGTGTAGAGGAAAATTAAGGGACTGATCCTTGTGGATAAAATATTAACAATTTTTCTTCTACAAGGGTTATTGAGGCAAGGGGTTATTATTGCCAGCTACACCCTGGGTTCGTTTCAGACAGAGGACAATAAAGATTAAATAATTACTTAAATTGAGAAACTTTAAATCCTAATGCAGGTTAGAGTAGGGAGATAACCTTATTTAGTTAGAGCAGTACTAAAATGGTTGATCTGTACATTCAGAATTTATAATTTTTAATGCAAACATTTTGAGAAAACTCTCCCAAGAGTGACTGTCTAATACCTACTTTCTCCCTAGTTTCTCCTTAGGCTGAAAATACAGAATCATACATCTTGCTCTGATTATAAAGAGTATTTTTGAGTTCCCGTAGCCTTTTGGTAACTAGTTTGAAAGGTACATTTTGTAACCATCTTGTTGCCTGGAGAGTGTTGTCGCTGTGTTGGAAATGTAATAGCTATAGCCACAGGGCTCTGAAGAGAGCTAATTAGAGCAATTTAGAATAACAAAAGTTCTGTTCCTGGGAGGACACTGAAGAGATCCTTCCCCAAAGCAGCATGCCACAATTTCAGAGGCAATTTATTGTAATATTCTCGCATAAGTCATCTGGTATCCCAAGGATGTGCAAATCTGGGTATCTATTACAGTTTGTTCTCTCAGCTCTCGTGTTATCAGGGGTACTCGTGTATGCCTTGTAACATTCCTGGAGATGCAAAAATGGAAAAACTCTGTCAATCAAGCATTGTCTATCTTTAGTCTAGTTACCAGTCAGAACCAGGCTGTTCAAATGCACAGAAACAACCGGCTGTCATGCTGATGTGGCTTTCCACCTTGAGACAAATTTACTGAGCACCGAGAGAAGAGTTGTCAAATCATTGTGATTCTCTTAGTGTGGTGTCATGGATTTTCTTAATTTTTTTTTGGTAAAAATCAGTTGTTGCCCCTTGATTTACCAGAAGAATTGGACAGAAGAGGAAATCAGCTTTCTGGTCACGTTCAGAAGGCAGCACTGTTTCTGCACACAGGCTAACAATGGAGGGGCTGTTACTGGAATGGTACTTTGACATTCATTCAGATCTACATTTTTCTCTATTAATTTTTCTTTAAGATTTGATTACTTAGTTGCTGCGGGCCTGTTTCTGCTGCCACTGCGTAGAAGTGATTTGTATTAGTCAAAGGGAACCTTGTACAGTGAAGGACTGCCAGGCCAGGCGCTGGCAAACAGGCTGCCAGGAGCACCCTAAAAGCCTGAGGTGGCTGCTCATTGCTCAGGTCTGACTTGTGCTAATATTTCTCCCTTGCTTTTGACACATTTTTTGTGATGACTGGCAGGATGTTGAACAGCAGGGTTGGTGGGGCCAGTGCACAGAGCTCTGCTTACAGTGGGATGTTTTAGGGCTTTCATTCACAGTGCAATCCCATCGGAAGGCTGTTCCCAGTGCTCCCAGCTGGATGACAAAGGAGGAATGCTCATTGTGCTGATGTTGTAGGAGCTCATCTCATCAATGAAGCTAGACCGATGAAATATGAGGGGAATGTGTGTCTTCAAAGTCAGTTGGGTTCTGTTACTGTGGTGTGTTTCTGGTTTTTTGGATATAAAATTTGAATAGAAAGCCTGTGCCAGGCAGGTACAGACAGAACTGAAAGAAAACACTTGCTTTACGTGCACACAAAGCAAGAACGTGGCTGTTTTAAGTTTTCTAATAGTTGTCACCCACAGTGCTTTCACTGCTGTTCTAAAGGTTGCCTCAGATTTATGAATCACCTCAGGTTAATGTGTTATTAATCAATCAGAAACTGACTGCAAATTACTGGTTCATCACTGTGAATTCTCTTGTTCTAGATGCTTATGAAATAAACTACAAGGAAGGGAATCTGTACATCCACGGTAGATGTTAAATTAGGTTAGGAATTCTGCTGCTGCTGTAGCTGAAACCACATAGTCTTTGTCTCTGACTCCATTACCAGGTCCTGGTGTCTGCACTGCCCTCCAGTCTGAGCAGACAGGCCATTTCTCCTTTACAAGCCATTACCATGTCTGCTCTCAGAGTGGGAGAGCTTCTTTAACACAGTGCTTCCATCTCTGCTTACTCATTCCTAGGTTTTGCCGAGCTATCCTTGCCAAAGATCTTGTGATAAGAGCACCTTCCCCTTTTTGATCCCGAGCTGCTTCAGCAGCGCTGTGTTCATTTCTAGGGATGGTATGACTGGCACCCCCTGCTCTGGTCCATGATATCAGTGCTGGTTGGTAATTATGCCTGTGCTGTGGTAAAGCATCGAGGTGGGGAATCCCTGCCCCACTGTGGCTTCTCTTTTAGCTCATCATTATTACCAAACAGAGCAGATTCTTCCATTTCAGAGAAGTTACAGGGTTTTTTTATGACTAGTGCTGTCTATACTTCATTAGACCACCTTTCCTTGCTTGCTTCATTTGTATTCTAACTCTGTTTTTAAAAAGATATTTCTATCGTGTCTTTTGAAATGTGTTTATTACTTTTCTACTACTCCTCAAGTGCTTTGGCTGGCAAAGTCTTAATGAATAAAATTACTATCATTTTATAGCTATAAAAATGTGCTCCCTCCTTGGAATGGGACATGCAAGTTTGTAGAAGCTGAGGAAAATGAGAATCATATGTAGGTATCTTGAAGTTATTTAAAGTAAAATAAGAATGCATAGGAAAAATATTTGTAATATTATTTTGAAGGTATGAGCTGTTGAAGCGTTGGTCTTCCTAATTTTGCATTACGCACATACACCGAATGGTGCATCAGTGCTGTTATTACAGTGCTGTGTGCTCTGTAGGACAGACTAACTTTGTAAAAGCTGAAAACTGACAATAGTCAGGAAGTACCAAAGAATTCTGTATGTGCTGGAAAACCTGCTTAACTGTCCTTGTACATTGTCATGCTAATTAACTCCGAGCTGGTTGTGGTTTTGGAAAGCTATGAGTATCTGAGGCAGCTTCTATCTCAGGCAGCTCTGTACTGCTCTGCAGATAAATTAGTGACTGTCCACACATTGCTTTGACAGGTTTTTTTGTTATTTGGAACAGAAGGAGCTGTTTTGGACTGCTGGTTGTTGTTTTTCAATAACAATTTTTAATGCCTTGGTACAAACCCAAGTGAATAAAAGATGTATAATCAAGAAGTGGAGGATTCAGAGATCTCTCTGAGAGCTGTAGATGCTGTACTCTTCTGCCAGGAGACAGCATGACAGACTCAGAGGGTCTGTTCTCATGGTTCTCTGCATTGCAAATAACTGTGTTTCAGAGCCAAGTTTTCCATAAACTCCAGCTAAACTATGTAGGTTGTGTTAGCATTTGGCCAGCACAGCTACAAGCAAGGTCAAGCAAGAGCATAGCACAGGAAACATTTCTGGATTAATGACAATTTCCTTGTTACAGCTCGTGGTTTGTAAGGAATAATTTCCCATTTGGGGGCGGTTTGAGGCAGCAAGTGAATTTACTCAGGTTTGTACTTTTCAGCTATTCCCTGCCTTTGTAAGGGCTCTGCAGATCACTAAGGGCGTGCAAAATGCCCATCCCGTCAGGTGATGACTTAAGGCAGTCTCAGCTTCTCAGGCAGAGCCAGTGAATGGCAGAGATGGGATACATTTTTCTTCCTCGGGTGACTCAATGGGATGGGTTGACTCCGGCCAGCAAAGCAAAGCAAAGCACCCACCAGCGCCTCCCTCCTCCCACAGCAGGAACGGGGGAGAGAATTGGAAGGGCAAAAGCAAGAAAATCTCGGGGCCAAGATAAAGGCAGTTTACTGCTCCCCTACAGACAGAGTGTCTGACTGCCTTGGAAAGACTTCCTCCCTAGTTTTATTGCTGAGCATGGCAAATGGAATGGAATAACCCTTTGGACAGTTGGGGTCAGCTGTCCCAGCCATGTCTCCTCCCAGCCTGCTGTCTGCCCCCAGCCTGTTTGCTGGGTGGGGAGTGGAAGGGGGGAACCAGAAGTGGCCTTGGCACACTGTAAGCACTGCTCAGTGTTAGCTGAAAATCAGTGTGCTATCAACACTGTTTTAATCTTAAATCAAAGACACAACATCTTACAGGTTGCTGTGAAGAAAATTAACTCCATCCCAACCACAGCCAGTACACAATATAATAGATAGGTCTGACCCTACAATGAGAGCAATGCTCTGCTAACTAAATATGACCCCACTGTATTTGTATCTTCTCTTCTTATTTTCTGTAGTTCACGTTAATGACATTTATCCAGCTGAGATAGAGAAAAAACAGTATCTTAAACTACTGAAAAATTTTATGAGAGCTGTAAGCAAAATTTTCAAGTGCAATGGCTCAAATTGTGCATCTGAGCTCTACTTGCACAGGTAAATATTTTGGTCTTCAGACATATTCGTCACTTGTAGTTCCAGAAAATTTGTAATCAGCTTCATTTTACGGGGGTTGTGTATTCATGAATTTTTGTTTGCTTTTCGTGACATATTTTCTTTGTATATTTAGGTGAAATTCTGGTTCAAATAAATCTGTAAATTTAGATAAATATAAACCTCTGGTTCAGAGAAACTTGTTCCTGTAGAACAAGTCTCCCTTTTCTTCTAGAAAAGCCTATGCCACCGTGTGGTGAAATCTCACTCTGTTTAGGGACTTTCTCGATTGACATTTCTAACATTCCTCCATTTGCCCTGTAAGCACTCCTACTTTACATGAACTCCTGTTTTTATGTGAAATTTGTTACATTTATTTCTGGACTGGAAGATCACTTGGGGCAGAGGAGCTGAGATGACATGATATGAGATGAAGGTGGTGTTATGCTGGAAACAACAATACATTATTAAAACCAAGCCATGCTTTGACCTACAAAGGGTCAAAGGATAAGTTGAGCATCTGTGTTCATTTTTTTTTGGCCAGTGAGACCACTGTGGAACTTCTGTGTCTCTCATTTGGGCTGACAACAGTTTGCTGTCTTTTCCACCGTGTAAGTTACAAAGTGATCCAGGTGCTAAATCTGTGCAGTCCTGTTGTAGACACCTCACATATCCCACCTGGCCTCCAACAGCTGTTCCAGAAGTGCACAAGCCTTAGTAAGTCATGTTTTATTTCCACCAGCCCCATACTAATGGTTTTAGATATCTATTTTTAGATATCTAAATCACTTCAAACATCAGCTCTAGCAAATAAGTCTACCCAAATCCTGTAAGCCAGTTCTACACGCAGTATATCAGCGATATCACTGCAGCTGGTGTACCAGCTCCTCTGTGCATGTCAAAAGAAAAGCATCTCAAAGAAATTTAGGACCCAGAAAGTTGCTCTCAGTCTTGCAGTCAGTATGCAGCTTTATTTCATTTGGGTCTGCCTGTGCATCCCCTGTGTTAGTGTGTCTGCTCGGCTTTTGGCAAAATTATTTATGCCCTTTCCAGTTTGCCTTGCAGAATCATCCTGAGGCCTCTGTCTGGCTCAGGCTTCTGGTCTTCAGCCTATTTTCCCTGGCTCTGCTCTCATCTCCTTCACAGTATTTCTTGTGACTCTGACTCTTGTCAGAGGTTTATTCAGTTGCTTCAGGAGATATTCTGTGTTTTGACTCTTCCCTTTTGTGCTTTGTCTTGTGAGCTGACCAGACAACATCAGTACACAGGCTTTTAAACCAAACCATTGGCCTAAGAAGGCTTGGGATGCTCCTTAAAAGCCTTCTGTAGCTTTGGATAACTAGTTCCTTCTAAGTGAATAAGAAAGGGAAATCAAATGTTTGGTGCTTGGACCATATGGAAAATAAAGGCCAGTGCATTTCCCATGTGCCACACAGAAGTGGCAGCCAGCATACACCAGATTGGAAAGATCTTCTATTATTTTTCTAAAGCTCTGAAGTGCAAAGAACATGCCTGTGAAAATATTTAAGTAATATATTCTTCTTATGCTGTACTTTGTGTTCTGTAAATGCCCCTGAAAATCAGTAAGAACAAATTGTACGTAATGTATTCTGTGTTTTGCAAGAAGACCAAGCCTTTCCGCCTGATTTATTAATGGTTGGAAACAAGTCATTGCACATAAAAATCCTATATTAAAAATAGTAATTCATGATGTTTTAATATATTTTTCCCATAGTTAAAGAAGAGTAGGAAGTATAGGAATTTTTTTTTGTTTTAATGCTCTGAAAATATTTCTTTTTTTGACAGTAACTGGCATCAAGAACAACAACAAAAAATAATAAACCATAGTGAGTATTCGTCCTCTGATGTTTTATGTCTGCTCAGGAAAGACAGAGTACAGACAATTGTTCAGCTGCAGTAAAGTTCTCATTTTATTGTGCAGAGCTAAATTTATCCTTGGCGTAATTTTTCTGAAATCAGCAGAGTTATTTCTGCCAGGCACGAGAGTGACCTGCTCTGAGTGTGGTGTTGTTCTGGGGAGGCTGCAGTGGAGCAGAGTTTTTTCCTTTCAGTTGAGTGCACCTGTACAGGTAAATGGTGTTACCTCTGCATTTGCTTGTAAGGTTGTAGCCAGGAGAGCACAGGAACTTGGATCTGTGCCTTTCAGGTGGATCGGATGAACTTCTGTTGTTTCAGGGGAGGGATGCTGTTCCTTAGCACATATTTCATCTAAAATGCTTTCCCTCAGACCTGATAGGCAGAAACCTTCTTTAGAAATAACTTGGGTTCAGTACTCATGAGGTGTCCAAGCTTGATATTTTCTATGGAGCTTCCAGAAATCAAGGCAGGGTGAAGCTTTGGTTTTTAAAATAAGCTTCTAGTGTTGTATCAGAATATTTTGGGGTTATGAAAAAAAAAACCAAACAAACAACAAAACCAAACCAACAGGTGGGACAAAAAAAAAAAAAAAAAAAAAGCTGATGGGAGGTTTTCCAAAGCTTCTATTTTAATAAAAGAAATGTGTCAGAAAGGAATAGAGGAGTTCAAAGTTTAGATAGAAGTAGGACCAAACTGAGATTTTTAGATCCAGTTTCTATTTTGAGATTATTTATTTTTTCCCCATTAAACTGTAGAGACCCAAATTGAACAAGTTCCCTGTAAAATGAAGATTCATAATTCACTCCCACATTTCATGTTCAAGTCTCCCTTGTATTGGTATGAAAATCTTGTTTTTTAATAGAGCTGATTCATTTTTTTTCTCCTTCCTTGGAAGTATCATGTTTCCAGAAATGTATATGGTTCATTTCCATGCCTGCTTATTTTTATTTATTTTTAATGTATTCCCTCACTTTCATCAGTAGCATATGTATGATACAGGTTGCCATGGTAAACATGAATTTTTTATTAACATTGTAAATATTAATTTAAAACATGAGTAGCTGGGAACTGAGATGTTAACACTGCTTTGGAGGTTTTCCTGCTCCTGACGTGACAGAAATTATATATGGAGTTAAAAATGGGAAAAGCAACATGTCTTGGGAGGGAGTCCTGTAGTGACAGTACAGCAGCCTAGGGGCACAGAAATGTAGGATATTTGGACTGTGAAGCAAAGACAATAGGAGGTCAGACATAAACTGATGAAAATTATAACTAGGGGGCACATGGAACCAAGGCTCAGATTTAAAACTCTGTCTTTACGTTTCTGGACCATTTGCAGTCAGTTCTTTGCATCAGAGTGTGACCAATTGAATCCAATATAGAAAAGAAACATGGTCAGCTTCAAGGCAGGCAGGGGTGCATTTATGACTTAGTGTCTAACTTGCAGCTCTAAACAAGCAATTTTAGGCAGATTTTTGAACACTCCTAGTTACACAAATTTCACTGAGCTCAATGGCAGCTGCTTGCTAGGACATTCCTGAAAATTCACCTTTCTGTATCTCTTAAAACTCAGGTCCTTCAGCCATTGTGAAATGAATCCAGTGCTGCTTGCTTTCTTGGGAGATAAGGAAACAGAAGTATTTTGGGATAGGAAGTAGGTTTTTTTTTTGTTTTGTTTTGTTTTTTTTTTTTTTTTTTTTTGGCATAACCCTTGATTCCTGATGAATATCTACTCATCCAGGTAGTCCCTGGTGTTATGACAGAGTGTTTATTTTTTTTCACTGTGGATTCACTTTTGGAGCAGAAAGTTATGAGGTGGGTGTTGTAGTGCCCTGGCACTTTGACTCGTGTTTGATGCTGTCACTGAAGAGTGATTTCCGAAGAAGCTACGCGGTGAGAGGTGCCATCTTTCAGCTGATGTGTTAAATTGAGGTCGCTTCTGTCAATAGCCCTCTTAAAAATCACCTCTGTGTCTTGTCAGACATTCCATTTCCCAGTGAAATTAATTCTAAAAATCAAGGACTGTGTCTGAGATATTACAAAGCCCATAATAGTGGCTCTGTTTGCCCCATCTTCATTGGCACTACTGGTATTTCACTTGCTATTTTTGTCAGGACTTATATTATAAAACTCAATTTTACTCCGTTCTATATCACAAAGCAGCATATGTCACCCTAACTCCACTGAGCAGAGTAAGATTACTACGTGAAATCTTATATCATCTTGTGATATATATACACACAAGATTACTCAGAAAATAACTTGTCACCACTGTAGACACTTCATGGTTGCTGGAAAAAGCACTCCATACTGAAGGTCACATGTATATATACTCTGATTTAACAGCTCTCTTCACCCTGTGCTAGAACAGTGCTGCTAGCAGAATGAAAAGAGACTAGTAAAGCTTCGTATTTGCAAGGAAAACTTTCTGATCCCTTCTGTTCAAAGGACTGAAATACATTATATTAAAAGGAAACATAAGTTAGTCACTACATTCTTTTGGGAATATAAAAGCACTCTCAACTCCATTTTGCCTTGGAGTCTGCAGACTCCCAGTGTGTCACAGGTGTTTCCATACAGCACGCCTTGGAGATTGCAGCATTAGATTTGACTTTCAGATTGTTAATCTAAGTTAGTTAAAATCACTTTGGGGATTTTTTTTTTTTAATACTGATAAACAGTTCAGATAGTTCAATGTCTTTTTCAGCTGTGATGTTAAAAAGCACGGTCCTCTCAGATTCTTTGTAGACTAAAATCTGATAACCCCTTCACAAGGACAGGACTGGTTCTGGTGCATCTCTCTCCTCTTTATTCACTGTACTGTATCCTTTGGTCCTTGATGCATTTCAGAGGTGATTTCAAAGGTTAGGATGCTTCCCTGCTGCTGGTCTCATGAAAAGCCACTTAGATTTTGCCATATCGTAATCTATTGAAATGTAACCTTTACTGATAGTGTCCTGTGCTTTTGAGGTGGCTCCCAAAAGTCCAGATCCTTCTGTTGGTTCTCTGCCTTCCCCACTGTGATGGTCAGTTTTGCAGACTCACCTTTTATGTGTGCTTTTACTGCATGTCTAGAATTAAAGTTCATTTTGCCTGTGTGATGCTGATTGTCTCAAAATGTTCACAAACCTACTATGTTTCTTTTATTTCCGTGGAATATATTTGGTAAGAAGCAACAATACTCCACATTTTTCTTTTATCAGTACACAAAAATTATGTCCTGAGTGATTTGACTTCTAACAGACCCACACAGTTTTTCACAAGGTTCTGATCTGGCTTTGTGTTAATTGACTTTGTTAATGGTTCCAGTGATATCTTACAATGGAAGAATCTTACATGTGGCCCAGTAGTGTTGTGTTCTTTGTAGTCCATGAAAGACACTTAAAAAAGCTAAATAAACCCATTAATTACACATATAGACAAAGGCTGAGGTTCCTCTCCCCATCCTATTTCTAAATAAAGACATTATAAAGAAGCATAAAATTTATGAATTGTGTAGTGACAGTGCTTATTTTTATATATAAATGAGACAGCATGGGTTCCATTTTGGAAATGGAACAGAAAAATTTCAGTGAGCAGAATTCCCTACCTGCTTAATAAAAATTGAGGTCTCTCTTAGCACATTATGGAACAGCAAATCCAGAAACATCATTGTGCTCACTGTTGGTGTCTCCGTGTGGAATTACTTCTTGAGTGTTAAATGGCAGCAGAGTCTCTCAGCACTTTTGCAGCAACCATGCTGGGACCTAAATTGGTATTCTAACACTTAAATTTAAATTTTAGCAATTATATAAAATAAATAGACACCTTTTGATATTTTTTCGAGTCCTGAATGTTGAATTAAAATACAAAACTTCCTAATTATGTCAAATGCTGTCATGAAGAGTTCACTTGAAAGCAATTCAGGCATTACAGAGAAAGGTGAAGCTTAGTCAGCTTCTTCTTTCTTTCACTTAACTTGAGTTCTAATGTGAAATTGCTTTCAAAGCTTTGTTGCAATTTTAAATATTCTGCAGGCTTTCCTTCACAGAAGTGTTAGTTACCATATTTAATTTAGGAATCTTTCCTTAGTGAAATCTGTATCTATAAAAGTCGGCAACCTCGTAGGCAAAATGCTGTGTTTATTCTCAGATCGGATACAGCCTGTACAAGAAGAATGTAGTGCTGTGGCCAAATGGGCGTGGTCAATTAATCATCCCCACAGCCCCTGGAAATGGCAGCACTGTGTCCTGGGCTTTGCATTGTGCAGGTGCTCCTGAACCATCTCCTGGCAAAGTCAGCTCAGACATCCAGCTTTGCATGGAAGGAAGGGAAAAACATTTGCCCGTTTCTTCTCCCAGGAAAGGTTTGGGGGCACCACCCTGTGGCAAGGGATAGAAACAAGCCACTGTAAATTATTGATACCTGAGACGTGCTGCTTGCAGACATGGATGTGAACCATTACCTGAACTTGCATTTCACTTCCACAATGATACTTCAGACTTACTTTGAAATAGAAGAACAACTTGTAGCATTACAAGTATGCTGATTTTTTCTGCAACTTTTCAGTATGGGCTGTGATCCAGGCTGCCTATACCAGTGTAATGTGAATGCAAAACACTTTTATTATGAGTTAATAATAGTGAACACTTCTGCCTTACTTAAAATTGCTGGAAATTCTGCAGAGCTATGGGCTGTGGGGCTTTAAGATCTTTCCACATTAGGGAAAGGGACTTGTGCTAACTGTGTAATAACTACCATGTAAAAATCTTAATGGTTATGTGGTATGTACAGAGCCTGGTTTTCTGTAGCAGTCATCATTTTGTTTGTTTTCAAGGCAGCATTTTACAAGTAATTATCATTCTGCTTTTTGAAATATTAACTTCTGCACAAGAATTGCTCTGCCTGCTTTGTCAGTTTTGGTTTGACTTGTAAGTGCACTGCTGAGCTGCTGTTCGAATCTGTGCTGGAGTTGATGAAGTGTGGGCAGACCTGATGTCCAGCAGGAGTGGGAAGGCGCAGACACACCCTTCACCTGGAGACTGACATGCCTCGTGCAGAGCCTCTCACTGGTAAATGTGCAGAGTGATGCAAAATCAGCCACTGCAGCCCAGCCAAGGCTGGCATGGTTTAAGGAAAGCTTTGACCTTGTCCTGAAGAAACGAGGAGGACTCGCATGTTCTGTCATCTTGGCTCTGGTGCTGTGGGAGTAACTTCCAGCCAAGCTGTGGCAACTTGCGGCTCTAGGGCAGTGACACAGCCTAAGGCAGTGTTAGGGCAGCAACTCCTCCAGTCAGCTGCTGAAAATCGAGTTTATATTTGTTAGTTTTGTATCATAAAAATATAGATATAAACTCTCATAAGCTCAAACTACACAGGTGTTAACCGGATTAGATGAAGTGCAAGAATGTAATAATAATCAAGCAGAGTCTTCAAAGTGTAATTCATTTAACCCACCCAAATCACGAAGAGATTTGTGGGGAAGAAAGGGTACTACATTACAGGAATTACTAAACCCCACTGTCTAAATCAACTTGGGCATTGGAAAGAAGAAATGTCATGAAAAGTCAATAATACTTGGCTCCTGGGTAACCCATGTTATTTTAAATGTCATGCTCTGTACTAAATTGTGACTCATTTTGTACGTTACTGAATCTTTTCGGGAAATGGTCTAGATTAGACTAATGCCAGTGAAAGGAGCAGTCATTCCCTGGCCATCCATTTCTGATTTTTTTGATTCTTTAAATGATACCCCTGCAAGGGGTCTAAGAGAAAAAACAGCTCATAAACTAAAGGTGACTCAAATGCATGGTAGAGGTGTTTGGCAGAGAAACCAAAGGTGGCAAATGCTGTATGAATTCTGAGACAGAAGTTTTGTGTAGAGACAGACCTGTTTGCAGCTTTAAGTGTAGTTTGAGTCTGAAAGAGGGTTTCACATTCATGTCACATTTTCCAGGAAGTATTTCAGGGAAGTTTTGTTTATGCTGAAATAAACATCTTTAATTTATTGATCTAAATACTATAGTGCTTTCCAGTTTTTCCTGTCTCTAAAATGTGCTTAGGGGTCCTCAAAGTAATACAGGTGGTTTTGATTGTCAAATAGTTGTTAAATTTGAATTCCAGGTAGTTTTCTAGAGGCAAGTTTTTTTTGTTTGTTTGTTTTTTGGGCTTTTTTTCTGGTTCTGTCAGAACAAACAGCATCAGATGGAAATATGCTGGTCTCTGCCTTCATATTAGTCTTGTGCTCAGTGGAACCAATGGCTTAGTCTAATACATACTGAAGCAGTAGGGGATATTCTACTGTTTAATAGGAGTTGGACTTCTCAAAGTAAAAAAAAAAAAAAGCCTCCTCTGAGATAAGAATCCAGCACCCAGTTTCCTTTCTACAATTTAAAATTTATTTCCTGACATCTTTTATGAACATGAGTGGTATTTTAGAGAAGCATCTTTAAGTCTACAAGAGGAGTTGAAGAAACAGAAGCATTTTTTGTCTTGTTTCTGTTCTAAGCAGATACATGCTTGATTACAGAGTTCTTCTGTATGACACTGTGGAAAAGATCTGGCAGTTAATAATTCTGTTTCAATAATTGTGTACTTTGGCTTCAAATAGCATTCCATGTGGACAATTGGCACAGCAGGTGTCAGCTCAGGATACTCAGAATTCTTCCTCCCTCTGCTGCCAAATCAGTCACAGGAAACATTGTAAGGATTTTACAGTTTCATGTTCTACTGTGCTGGTTTTCATTCTAATTGCTCCTATTTTGCCTCTCATCGATCCTTCCACAAGTTTACTAAATGAATGAGGTTCTACAAATATGCAAGAAGGAGAACTATGTGAACTGCAGGCTTGGTAGCATCTCAGTCCCTGAAGAGATTATGGAGCAAGTCATGTTGGAATCTACTTCCCAGACATTTGAAGAGCGAGAAGATAATTGCGAACAGCTCATGTTTACCAGGACAAATGACCAATTCATTACCTCCTAGAATGAAATGAAATGAATGCTCTGTGGTTGAAGGAATAGCTGTGAATGTTGTTTACCTTGGCAAGGCTTCTGACATCATCTCCCATACCACCTTTGTAGCTAAACTGGTGAGACAGGAATTGGGTAGTAGTTGAAAAATTGGACTGTTTGCTCAAGGAGACTCCACTACAGTTTGGAATAGAACTGGCGGGTAACTACAGGTGATCTTCCTCAGTGATCAGTATTGGGGCTGAGGCTGTTCAGCATCTCCACAGAATCACAGAAGTATAGAATCGTTTGGGTTGGAGGAGACCTGTAAGATCATTGTGTTCCACAGCTAAAACAGCGCTCCCAAGTCCACCACTAAACCATGTCCGTAAGCATCACTTCTACATGTCTTTTAAATATCCCCAGGGATGGTGAGTCAACCCCTTCCCTGGGCAGCCTGGCCCAATGCACGAGCAGGAAGGGGCAGCACCCTCAGCAAGTTCATGAATAATGAAGTTGTCTGTGTGGGAGGAGAGCAGTTGATATGGTGGATTGGAGCAGAGCTGCCATACAGAGGGACCTCAACAAATGGGAGGAACGGGCTGGTAGAGCCCTCATAACGTTCACAATACAAATGCAGTGTTCTGCCAAGACAGAGCAGTGTGGGCTGGGGGCCAGCTGGATAGATAGCAGCTCTGCAGAAAGACCTGGGGGGTCCTAGTGGGCAGTGAGGTGATCGTGAACCAGCAGGAACATGCTCAGAGCAAGGAAAGCCAATTGCATCCTGGGCAACCTTGACAAGGCTGTAGCCAGCAGGTCAAGTGGTAATTCCTCTCTGTTCATTACTTACAAGACCTCATGTAGAGAGCTGTGTTCAGTTTTGACCTCCTGTTCAAGAGACAGGAATAAACTGGAGCAAGTCCAGCAAAGAGTGAGTAAGATGATTAGGGAACTGCAGCATTGGAAAATTAAGGAAAGTTAAGGCAGTGCAAGGAAAAGCTGAGAGAGCTGTGCTCATTTATGCTGGACAAATTAAGGCTAAGGGAGGATCTAACTGCAGTCTTCCACTACCTCTAGGAGAGATAGAGAGGGGATGGAACCAGAAATGCACAGCAAAAGGGCCAGATGCAATGGGCTTGAATTGCTGGGTAGAAATTCAAAGGCATTAGGAAAATTCCTTGTATATGAAGTAGTTTTATTTCGCAGGGAGGGGAGGTTAATAAATACCGATACAGATTGCCCAGAGAGGTTGTGGAGTCTCCATTATTCTTGCAGATATTGTAATTTGTTAAGTCCTTGAGCAATCCAGTTTTATTTTGAAACTAACCGTGTTTTGAGGAGGATGTTGGGCTTATGGATCTTCAGAGGTTTTTTCCAACCTAACTCTTATGTAATTATCCCATTTTATAATAAGTTTTCACTTCCAGAGATGACATGCATCTGAAATGTAGGAGAGATGGAGCTTGGAGATGGGAAAGAAGTGTGAGGTTTGGAAGTTATTCCATGTACTTTCCTAGAAGGTATTTTAAATCCTAGGTTACTCCTTGAGTCGGCTTTCCTCTTGATTTCCACAGGTGTGTTGATCCTTAGAAGTGTCACAGATCTCAGGTAATGCCAGAATAGCAGCAGGATGCAGTGTGCAAGACTTGACCATGCTGCTGCCTTGATAATGTGTAAGCCACTGGTTTGTTTTCCTCTCCCATTCTTTCCCTATTTGAACTGCAAACTTTTTGGCTCAGGAAGTGAATTTTAACTAGCTGTTTAGCATACAGCACACCAGGACCTCATATTGGGTAAGCCTCTAAGTGCTGTTTTTTGTAAAACCACCTGAAAGTGAACAGTACTGTAAAAATGCAAAATGTTATAGCTGGAATTTCTGTCAGAATACGTTTGTTGTGTAACACTGAGAGAAAGTGAAAGCCCTCAGTGCTCTACTGCTCCCAGAGAGAGACTTAAATAAACTCATATTGTAAATGGAAGTGTTAGCAATGGTGACTGGAAACTGGGATTGAATTAGAGTAATCTGGAGGAGAAAGTCTGAAGAGTTGTTACACATAATGGGGCAAGGCAGGGGAGAAGAATCTTTATTTGCTTATAAGACTCTACTTGTACCTTGGCTCCCTTCTCTTCCCTCCTCCCAAAATAAAAATGAAACCACAGGGTCTGAAATCCTTTTGTGACTTGGGGGAAGACTTTCTGTGGATTCTGAAGTGTTAATTCCTGGAGGGTACTATGAACCCTGGACTTCCAATTAATGTTGGTGTCAAGGGCTCACAGGATTTATGAGCCATAATTAAGAAAAATAACTGATGTGGACTGCTGCCATAGCCTGTTGAGATTCTCTTGTAGCCAACTTCGCTGCCACTAGAATTGTTTTTGGCAGTACTGCAGCTTCCTTTCTTTCCATTTCCAGAGTGGAAGGAAATGTCTGATCATGCCGTGTCTCTGCAGCTTCTTACAAAGGCAGCTGGAACAACAGTTGAAATGAAGAGTTCAGAAACCACTGGACAATTCTGGTTGTGTTGCTGCCCTTGAGGCAGCAGCAGAGCAACCACACATACAACTCTCCATGGCCAGGGGCAGATCAACTCCCTCGTGGAAGAGCACTGTGTTACTGCTTTCTCCTGGTCTGTGAACTGTGGGTGCCACCAGGACATGATGTGGTGCTTCAGCAGTGTGAGATGCCTGAGTAGCCCCCTTTGCTCCCACAACATCATCTGCCAAGCTAATTTCTGACCATTGCATAAGGGAAGTGTGAACCTTGTTTTCTTACCCTTCCCAAACTGAGAGCCTGTATTTGAGACAGCTCAGGATGGGGCTGAAGCTTTCAAAAATATTTGTTCCCAGCAATTATTTGTCACGATTCAGCCTTTTCATTAAAAAAAAAAAGGTTTGAATTTTACCTTGTTATTACCCCTCCTTGACTCATTGTTCCTTGTGAAGTTCCAGGATGTGATCTATAAGTAATCTGTTAATCATATGCAACTAGAAAGGTAGTGCTGGTCTTGTAGATAAATCACGAGACTCGATGACAGGAGATTAGGGTTTTTTCTTTTTCGTTATCTTTGTGGCCTCCAGCAATCCCTGGATTTTGGTGTCTCACCATACCTGTGTACTCCAGTGGGCTCAGAAGCAAATACAACAGAGATTTGGTATTTATACAGATGTGATGAACTTTAGTGGACTGCTGTGTGAAAGTTCATGATACCATTTTGTAAGTCTCAACCCAAAATTTAGAGCTCACCCAGGTATAGCATGTCTCTGGTGCAAACAATGCTGTTCTCAGTTCTGTTATTTGCAGACTGGATTAAAGTGTGTGCGAGGGAGGAAAGCCAACAACGATGCCTAAAGTCTATGAAAACACATGTCATGATGCAGCTTCTGCCTTTATGTGCAGCTGCATTGCTGTCTGTGGTAACACTGTTTGTATGATTGTCAGTATTACAGTGTAGCTTCAGAAGAGGAATTTAAACCCTTCTGAAATTAATAGGCTATAATTTGAATATCTAGACTAAATATAGGGTTGAGAAAAGGTCTCTTCCACTAGCAAATTTTTTGACAAGAAATTCTTGACCTGTGATAATCCTGGGAAAGCTGGTTTACAGCATAATTCTGCACACGAAATAGATTAATAGAGATGGCCACCAGTAACCTGGTGTCTTTATCAAAGACAACAGTCCTATTGATAAAGGCATTTTTTAGTTGGTTCATTCTGTTGTAGACTATGATAGCTGCTGAGCATGGTGACACCTGACAAATAGCTGTGTGAAGAGTGACTATTCTAAAGCATAATCTTTCATCTTTTTTGTTGAAACACGTTTTTGATAACATGGTTTATTGTTACGTTGGCTGAAAAAGAAAGATCTATGCACATACTTCTGTAAAATTCAGTTGGACTTTTGTTAGTAATATTTACGTGATGAGGAGAGGCAGATATGGTGGTAAGAGAAAGATCAGTTGAACTATACTGATCTCAAACTGTATTCTGGAGTCATGAGTCCATTTAACAGCAGTATGAAGAATTTTGATTCCTGAATACATTTTCTTTGGTCTGATGATTTTCAAATAAGCCTTTCAAGTTTCTGTATTTTTAAGGATTTTGTAGTTTTCTTAAAGTTATGAGGGACTAATGGATTGACTTGTAGCCTAGAAAAGGCTGAGTAAATTTTTTTCCTTAAGCTTATGATTCTTTACATGTGTCATGGTTTAAGCCCAGCTGGAAATCAAGCGTCACACAGCCCCTGTCTCTGCCCTCCACCCCAGTGGAATGAGGAGGAGAATCAAAGTAAAACTTGTAGACTCAGATAAAAAGAGTTTAATAATTGAAAATAAAGTAAAATACAGTAATAATGGCAAATGATAATGACAATAATTATAATAAAAAGGGAAAACCAAGCAATGCACAATGCAATTGCTCACCACCCACTGACCAGTGTCAGATCCCCCTTCCCAAACCCACATCAGCCCTGATTCTGGGTGAGTGCCCCCAGTTCATATACCAGGCATGACGTTCCAAGGTGTGGAATATCCCTTTGGTCAGTTGGGGTCACCTGTCCCAGCTGTGCTCCCTCCCAGTTTCTTTTTTGTACCTCCTCACTGGCAGAACATGAGACAAGGAAAAAGTCCTTGACTTAGGATACACATGACTTAGCAAAAAACCAAAAACATCAGTGTGTTTTCAACCCCATTCTCATTCCAAATCAAAACACAGCACTGTAACAGCTATTGAGAAGTAATTAACTCTACCCTAGCTAAACCCAGGACAACGTGCCTGGGCTTGACTAACATTTGTATTGATAAAAATTGGATTTGAGAACAGATATAACCTTCGTGCCCTTGATGCTCTACAAGGATAACTCCTTACTCCTGGTTTTTTACAAGTGGCCTAATTAATTTTAGTGAAACTTGTCAGAAGACTCAAGATTTTTGATGGGTTTATGGCTTTTAAATTGATTCTAAAAGAGTCCAATACATTAATTTCCCAGTGCAGTTAGACATGAGTACTGTTCTAAGCTGTGACACAGAATATGTCTATGCAGCTGTGTGCTGCTAACCAGCTGCTCTTGCTAACCAACCACTCCATGTGTTGGCTTGCAATTCCTCTGTCTTCCATTGACTGATTAGCTAATGGGAAAAACAGGCATCACTTTGAATGTGGCCCATGGAGTTATGCTCAGTCACTTCCTTATCATTAAGTGGCTTTATGAAAAAATAAATAAAACAATGGGGTATGACTGGGCTCATTAAAAACATATTTTGTTATTAAGCAACCTGTAAAGAACATACTGTAATATCAATTACTGGCTTCAGCAGTTTTGGGAAACGGGACCATCAAAGTGCATGAAAGCCAATATGTACCAGTGGTGTAGTCATTGATTTTCACAGGGCTGTGGGAGTCAAAAATGGAAATTGATATTGCAGTGATGACCTGGGTAATTGACCGTTTCAGTGATTCAGTAGAAGTCCTGTAGGTAAGGCAAGAGATGCCCTTCTTTGGTGCCTGTTCCATATTCATGAGTTCCGTTCTTAGTCTTGTTTCGTTCAGGGTAGAGCTCTAAGTACCTTATCTTGACTTGAGAGTACTTGGCACCTCGCAGGATCAGGAACTGTGCTTGCCGAAGCTTGCTGCCTTTAATTTAATTGTATCATTTTATTCACTGTTACTCGCTCCATCTATCCCAAGGGGAACATAGAGAAAGGAAAAGAGAAAGGAAAGAGTGCCAGTAAACGATAATAGCAGAGAGAGGGAACTAATTTTAAACTGCTTTGGAACATGCTTTCTGTAAGCAGTGTTGTCCTCCCCAGTGGCAGAGCTGCTAACTGTTGAGAAGAACTGCAATAGACTTTGGGGTTTTTCCCAATAGCATAACATAGTGTACTGATAACACCTACTTACAAGCACTGTCTAAAATAGGTTTTTTAGCCTATGGAAATTGTCAAGTGGATAGGACACAAAAAAACCCAGAAATCCATCGTGTGATCCTGACTTATAGTGAGGATCATACAGAGGGTTAAAAAAAGACTTCAGAGATAGTTGAGTAAAAGGCAAATCAGCAATTACAATCCAGTAGGTTGTTTATGATCATTGCCTTTAACTAGCTATTAAATCTTCTAATGATCTTGTCAGCTGTAATATGTAAATCTTATACATAGAAATCTATACCATCTTTGTAACATGTTATGGTTATTTAACCTTTATAAAATACTCGTAAATGGAACCTTATTATAAGTGTAGCCCATATTTTGTGTTTGGTTTCCATGCTGCAGCAATGCTGCTTGTTGGGCAGATTGATATCGGCTTATTGCTTCTGTGTATTCCCCCATCTACCACATGTAAGAAAAGAGGATTTTCTTTAGGTCAGCATCCCCATGCTACGGTGGAATTGTGCAAATGTGTTTAATTACACACACAAATATTATGAATGGCTTCTGAAAGATCAGTTCAGGAAATGTCAGAATGAATGTCACCTCTTCCAAAAGAGACACATCCAGCCTTGCTGTGGAGGGCTTCCATCCCGCAGTGGATGAAATTAGGAGTTAAGCCTTTGTGTGGTGTTGTACATGAAACAATGTTCCTCTTCCTGTGCCATGACATCCTACTGTGTGGCAGGACCAGCATGATGATCTGGGTGGAAGGAAGATCCAGGCTGGGCAATGTGTCATTTAGTGGATTCACTGTCAGCCCACTTTGAAGAAGGACCCTATTTTTGAAGCAGATCCCCCAGTTTTCAAAATTTATTGTGCATTTCTGTATGTCATAGAGTGGTTGCAGTTTGGCTGAGGTGGATTGCCTTTAGAATAAACTAAACCAGAAGATCCACTGTGGGTATGTACCAAATATACCCTAATCCCTAATAATAAGGACCGAAACCATTGATTGCCCTCAGCACCATGAAGGTTCCCCAGCATGAATAGAAGGCACACTAAAAGGCTCCCGTACATTTGGGAGTTTGTGCAGCACTTAGAAGATACTTTCTGCACTACATAAAGGCCCATATGGCAAGTGTGCCTTGATGCTTGCTGCTGTTGAGCACCTTGAAATTTGCTCCTTTTTTTCTTTTCTGGGACAACTCTTACCTCAATATTCTTTTTTTTTCCTTTTCTTTATTTTCTTCCTTTATAAGCACTACTTTGTGTTGCAACCTGTCTTCACTGAATCTAGTTCTGAACAGTACTTTGGTCTGTTATACAGTATCTCTTTTTTTCCCATCTAGTTATTGTTTTGGCCCACTCTTTGCTGTCATCCCAGGTGGAAATGTCTTGCTGCTTCAGACTCTCAGAAGATCCAACAGGTTACGTTCTGAGGCCCCAGGAATATGATCATGTTTATTGTACTGTGAGAAACCTGCAAACTCTTCTGGTGGCAGGATCACCCAGTGGCAGAACAAAGAGCTTGCTAAGCTCAGCACAGCCTCTGGTGCCAGGGGACAGGCAGTCAGTGATGGGCAAAGTGCTGCAAGATGAAGTTCTCTTGGTAACAATAACTATGCTTCCAGGGACACACAGTGATCTTAACAGCTGCCAAAGAGATCTTAACAGCTTTCCTCTGGGGCTGACATCCACTTGGATGCTTGTGCCTTTTGTCCTTGGGATCATCATGCAGTGGTTCTGGAGAAGAACTCAACCTCTAATGTCACTCCAGGGACAACCAAATCCCATAAATGCCTCCTGTGTCGACACGGAGGGATATTTCTTTTACCTGCTGTCTGCTGTGGCTGGTCCCCTGTGTCAGATTTAGTGTTGTAGGTAAGCACAGGTCTGCACAGCAATGCTAAGGATCCCTCCTCCTCCCCTTGAAAACAAGAACAAGTGCAGCCTGGGTTTATTTCTGAAATCAAGCCAAGAGTTTATCTTGTTTTGCTGTTATATTAGAAAACTTTGAAGTTTTCTGTCACTGTTAATACATTACTCTGAATTTCAAACTTAATTCTAAAGAAGGGAAAGAACAGTACCAACCTAAATGTTAGTACATAAGCTATGTGTGTATTTTAGGTGACTAGCCATAATTAAGACTTGGTTTGTTTTCTTCTTCTTTCTTGGCCTGTGTGATAATGAAAAACCAATTCTGATGAATTAGAGAATCACAGAATCAATTAGGTTGGAAAAGACCTCTGAGCTCATCGAGTCCAACCTTTGACCCAACACCACCTTGTCAGCTAGACCATGGCACTAAGTGCCACATCCAGTCTTTCCTTAAACACCTCCAGGGACAGTGACTCCACCGCCTCCCTGTGCAACCCATTCCAATTCCATTAATTATTTATCAAGCTTGCTTGTTATGATAAAGTAGAATATACCCCAAGTAATTTTAAATTATTTTAAAAGTTGAAAATAAAGATATTTTCTTCTTAAAGTACGTCTTAAAAAACGACCTTTAAAACAGGAGTATATACTAAGCCCTGGAATTAGTAAAAATTACTTTTAGTTACGTTTTAGTTATTTCTGTCTCCTAGAAGTTTGTTATATTGTTGTCTATTTTCAGTAGTCAAACCACTGCAGTCACTGAGGAGGTGTTTGAAACCACAGGTTACTGAGGCTAGAATACAGGTTTTGGTTTTTTCTGCAGACACAAAAAAAGTGCTGCCTTATTCTGGCCTTTTCAAATAGTTCAGTTCAATAATTATTTATGTCCAAGCAGAGAAACTGACCCCTTCTGAAAGAGCAAAAAAAATGGTTTTCTCTCAAACTGTTGATAGGATGATCAGATCTAGTAATTAAACACTTGGAGACAACAGGAATAAGAGACAATCAGATTAGTTTGCTAATTTTAGATTAGCAAAGCCTTCCTTATCAATCAGAAATTTTTGTAAAGAAAATGTGAGTTGACATTTTTCTTCAGGTATGCAGCAGACTGAAGATTTTTACTTATCATAAAATAACTTCAAATGCTGTGTTATGCATTTGGAATGAATCAGAATTTTTAATCCTAATTCAATTTGGCAGAAGTTACACAGAAGCAGACATTGAATAAACAAGACAGGTGCTATTCATAGGACTCTGACTCTAATACACTGAAGAGTCCAAATAATAGTGCATTACTCAAATAAGGTCTCAATTTATTTTTGTCAGTAAAGAGAAAATAATAATGCATTCCAGCAATGAAAATTAACTAAGTGAAGAATACAATTGCAAAACAAAACAGCAATTATTATTTAAGGTTTTCTACATGGTAATTCAAATTATCAAATTCTGTGGCAATCAGGATAGCTACAAACTGTCTGTAACTCAAAGGCAGCAGCATAACTTTCTTTACTCTTCATATACTTTCACTATTCAAAGATAGAAATTGCTGTGATAAGGTGAGAAATAGAAGAAAGATTCAGTGGAAGGAGCCTGACAATGATGTTTTCAGTGATTTCTCAGTGGCAAAAAGCTTACTCAGCAGTTAAAGGAGAATTGAAATGTTCTTCCATATATTGAAATGGTGCCTTACTCTGCAGGAAATCCCTTCCACTGCAGAGTCGTGTTCACTCATATGGTGGTTGGCCAGGCTGAGACTAGGCATGATCTCTTGCTTTTTCACTTTCTTCCTTCTTACTCCTGGTAACAGCTTCTCTATATTTTTAACTGTAAATAGATAAAAAATAAACTGACCACTGTAAGGACACTGAGCCAACAAAAGCAGTTTACCTTTGGATATGAGCTTAATGGAGAAACAACAACAAAAGCCCTCATAAGACCATAAATTTGGACTGAAAATACTGAGCTATATTTTTAATTGCAATACTTTTAAATTCTGTGCTGTCGCTTCAGCTTGTTTCTCAATGGACTTAAATGGTTTGTGATGAATAAAATATTGATTGGTGGGTTTGGATGACAGATGCTTCTAAATCTGAACAAACATAACTAATATGAAATTCAAATTCTGATCAAACAAAAAAATTAATATGAATTTCATATTTTCTTGCTTTTAATAAGCACAGATGTCTTGCCAGTGGCTCAAGCTCTGTCAAGCATCACTGCATCACTTTTTGTGGGCTCAGACATAAAGCTGTAGAGTTCTTTCCACGTCTGTGCCTTGCATGCAGAACCAAACTGATTGAGATTCAGGCGTAACTGATGTTGACTGTCTCGAATGGCAGTCGTGGTCCTCAGGTAAAAACACTTTGCTTTTCCAGTACAATATGCATTTAGTAATTCAGGACCAGAAGGGTCCTGCCTCATCAATGAATCCTGTCTCCTGGTCTTGCAGGCAGTTTGATCATGTAATCATCTT
This sequence comes from Empidonax traillii, assembly GCF_003031625.1. Classification (NCBI taxonomy): domain Eukaryota; kingdom Metazoa; phylum Chordata; class Aves; order Passeriformes; family Tyrannidae; genus Empidonax; species Empidonax traillii. The sequence goes on from NW_020955880.1 coordinate 620,178, forward strand.
AACAGACCGATGCAGCTCTGGGCCTCTTACTGCTCGATAATGGGTAGAGACAGATAAAGTCACTGATGCTTCTTTTATCTCCTGCCAGGCTGCTGGAGATAACTAATGCCCTAACCTGAATGACCATCAGTTTAGTGAACAATGACATATATGTTTCAGAAAGAATTGCCATGTATGTCAAAGTATTGTGTGTCTAGTCGGATATCCCAGGACTGTCTGACATTGGCCTGTCCCAGAGTGAGATTTGAGAAACCCTTTCCTGAATCATCGCGCAGTGACCTTCCCCTGGGAGAGGCATTTTTATAATGGCTGCCAGTGAGAAATCAACCCAGGTTTAATTTTTTATTTACTCCTGATTATATAAATCATGTGTTCATCTGTTTATATTAACATTTAAGTTTTTCTTTTAATGATGGCAGTGAATTTCAGAGGTTAACTGACAATTTTTATATTTTAAATATTTCTGCCTTTCACCTTCAGTGCTTCACTGAGTGAAGGTATACCAGACCTTGAGGGACTGGGGCTGTACTGTTGATTATTTTATATATGTCCATCATATGTCTTCTTGTTGGCATCTTGCTGAAGCATTTATTTTCAAAGATAATGGAGGAAACTAAGATGCCCATAACTAAATGCACTGTTTCAGCAGAAGTCTAATGGCTTGAATAAGATGGCATGCTAAATTTTTTTTCTTTTCTGTATCAGTCCATTACAGAAAATAAGTCTGAGGATCTCAAGAAATATTTTCTGTTCCTTCTCCCATAATCCTAACACATTGTTTGCCTCTTTATTTGCAGTTGTGTGTTGATCAGAAGCTTTTGTATTCAATCTGTTTACAGTAGTGCTCCTGTCTCTTTCCTGAAAGGCTCTAATTAATTTAGAATTTATCCGTGTCTAAGTAATTCAGACAGGATTAATGTATAGCAAACTGTGTCTGGATTTAAATCCTCCTGTATTGGATTGCTGAGTGGACTGGTGAAAACACACAGTGCCTTTCAGCTCTGAGGCAGTTTGTGGTGATAACATTTTGGCACTTCTTCCGTAATTGGTATGTTTTTAGGAAATCTTCAACAAGAGGCCAAGGCTGTCATGAAGTAGAGCCTGTGCAGGTGTCGCTGAGGGCAGGGCCAGAGTGAGAAAGCTGACACTGATGTTTCCTCTACATTATTGATTCTAAGAAAGCCCTGAGGAAGGGCGGGGAAGGGTTTTTTTTGTCAGCCAGGGACTTAAATGATATTTTTGTCCTTCCCAAAGGGATGACCTGAGTGTCTTTTCATAGAAATCGTAGAATCCTAGAAAGGTTTGAGTTGGAAGGGACGGTAAAGGTCATGTTGTTCCAACCCCCCTGCCTTGGGCTAGGACACCTTCCACTAAGCCCCATCCAACCTGGCCTTGAACACTTCCGGGGTGGTGCATCCACAGTTTCTCTGGGCAACCTGTGCCAGTGTTCTCACCACCCTCACAGTAAAGAATTTTTTCCTACTATCTAATCTAAACCTGCTCTCATTCAGCTTAAGGCCGTTCCCCCTTGTCCTATCACTTGCCCTTGTCAAAGGTCCCTCTCATGCTCTCTTGTAGGCCCTGTAGGTACTGGAAGGTGCTGTGAGCTCTCCTCAGAACCTTCTCTTAGTTGCCCTCCTCTGGACTTGCTCCAACAGGTCAGTGCTCCTTGGGTCAGTGAGTCAGACAGCTCTGTTATATCATCCCCTTAACAACCTGAGCAAACCCAGCTTAAAGATGTGCTGGTTTCTGAGGCCACGGCCAAAGGATCCAGTGGTGATAATGCATCCTGATTAGGAAACACCTATGCCTGAGAATCACAGCTTCATTAACTGCAATTAGCAGGAATAAGCAAGAAGCTGAAATATGTACAAGAGTGCAGAATGAGGAAAATTTGAAGAAAATTACATCCCGTATCCTCAAAACACTTCAAATGGACAAAACTGTCTGTCTGTACAGGAGCAATACAGTGTACAGCCTATTACCTGGTTGCGTCCCGATGTGCACAGAGATTTGAAAATCTCATTTCATGGCAAGAATGTGCACAGTGTTTTCAAAGACTGAAACTGAACAACACACTGGGTACACAAATTAACAATATATGAGCAATGACCTGTCATTTAGAGTGATATAGATTGTAGACATGTAGTAGATTGATATATCTAGTATTTGTATATATGATATAGGAATAAAATAAAATAAAATATTTTTGCCTAGTAGCATACATCTGACATCTTATTAATTGCACACATTTTATCTAGACAGCTCTATATGTGATGGAAAAAAAGAATTTATTGCTTCCAGAAGTTTCAAGTGCGCAGCAATAAAACAATCTGAGGGTTTATTACATACTTTCTGTGATTATAAAAGGATCTTCACCTCATGCATGAGTCAACCTGTCCTGATAAGTCTTACCAGGGATCATCAATTATTACTTACAAATTCAGCATTTACCTCCGGAGTTCCCTCCTTGGGGCAGACAGTCCACACAACACTCATCCTGGACATGCAACATTAGAACGACTCTGTCTTGGTACTGGAGTTGTTCAGGGCTCTGCCACCGATCACCACTATTCATGTCTGTCTTACTGGGAGGATCTGGAGAGGACCAGCTCTTTTCTCTGCTTCATGCTGCATGAGGCTGGTAGTCAAGTGTCTGGCTTCTACACTCTAAGGTTGAAGCTGCCAAAAGAGAAGTGGAGAAACATGAAAATATCAAAACCAAATGACCATTGCATTTGTAGAGCACACATAGGCATGGATCACACATTGCTAGTTTAAGTAGAGAAACCAAACATTTACCTTATATGTGAGCTCATTTCTTCTAGGCTTCAGGGCAGAGGTGGGTAATGGAAGAAGGGGATGATTCAGGTGCTGCTACTCTCACTTGGTGAGAATTTAAATCTCTGGGTCAGGTAACAAATTCTAAAGCTGTAAAACGCTGATACTGAAAGAGACCTGCAGAGGTTATGAGTGTCGTTCCCTTGTCCCAGTCTGGTGTGGGTTTGAATCCACAGAAAGACCTGGCTGTATTAATAGTCCTCATACAATACAGACTGAGAATTGTTCTTTCAGTGCTCTTCATGTACTCTGTTCACCTTCTGTACTCTGTTCATAATTATTTGCATATTAATTATGCAAAGCACAGGTGCCCAAACTGGTAATTTTTCATGATGCTGAAAAATGGATTTACCATACTGAATAAGCAAAATGCAGCTCTCTTTCCCCATTTCTCTTTCTCCTTGTATCGTTTCTGTAGCTGGTGTGTTGTCAGCCAGCCTCCACATATTGTTTGTCTTGATTTTCACCAGTTCATCTTTAGACTGGCTCACTGCACAGCGAATGCCGTAGCTGCAGTTCCCAGTGAGATATTTTAAAATTCTAATTCAGTCTTGCTACTGCTCAGTATGTCTGCAAACTGTCAAATTGATCATAGCATTCGCATCACTCAGTGTCTTCTGCGTAAGGCCAACACGATCAGCACTCGAGCAGCTTTCATCTTCTCAAACTACTTGTTTCTGCTGATATACATTCTGCACAGAACTCAGAATTTGTCAGTGTTTTTAAAAGAAGGAAGTAAAATATCAGGAGAAATTTATTTTTATTTCTATTTTGTTTATTACATCTTCTGTTGTGACTATAAATTACAGAATCTACTGTTCCTTATATCAAGAAACAGGGATTTTAGAATACTGTTCGTCTGCAGTTTATAGAAGAAGTTTTTAATGATTTTTCATTTTAAATGAAAATGAAAAATTTTCAGGGTTGGGGCTTTTTTAATTGTTTTGTTTGTTTGTTTGAATTTTTGTTTTTGTTTTGTTTTATGGGATATGAGTTATATATTACTTTCTTCTTTTCCTTATCATGGAATGTGAGGATCTCAAGGTGTTATGAGCTATATTTCCTACATGGACCTAGTGTACCTCTACCAGAGTTGCTTTTGATTTCAGGAAGTACCATTGCAATGAAAATTGTCCCTCTGATTTTAAAATGGTTGAAAATAATTAGCTTTTATTCAGAGGTATGAAAGGTCAAGAGAATGCTACAAACAGACCTGAGAAGAATGGCAGTACCAGATGCAGCCTTAAAGTGAAAGAAGGGATGCTGCTGGGTAACTGCTTCCATATCATCTGAGTAACTCCAGGTGCTCCTGCTTTCCTCACACCCAGAGTTCTGGATCTACCTTTGTGAAGTGTAGGGAGAGAGAAGGGAGTGAAGTACCATGCCCTGACCTTCCTCCACAATGACTCTCATAGTAAAAAGAAGCTCCTTCCTTTGGGGTCAGATTCTGACATATTAGGAATATCCCTCCCCTTCCTGCCTTTTTTTTTTTTCTGTTTTTTATTTCCTCCGGCTGTATCCATTCTGTTTTTCTAGACAATGATGTGGTTTTGCAGATGGATGTTTCACTTGTGGTTTAAGCGTCCTTTGTTCTCAGAGCAACATCAAGAAATTTGTTGGGGTCGTTTTGTGACAATAAATAGTAACAGCTTCTTTCCCAGGGAAATGACACAGCCAGGTCTGGTTGCACCAGTAGTTGTGCTTAAATAAGTGGAATTTGAAAGGGAGTAGAGCTATCAGAAGTATAACATTCCTGCACAGTACAATTCCTGCACATTTTGTGTAATATTCCTGCGTACAGATTGGCTGGTGAAGGAGGTGCAGCCTGTTAGTGTTGGAATACCTCTGATTCAAAGGTGTTCAGGCATCAGTACCAACCCATCTTGAGTATTAGGTTTTCTTAATGCTAGTAATTGTTGAAGTACGTATTTTAAAATCAGGGGAACTGACTAAATCATGGTTTATTTTCATTGTAAGTTTACAGTTGGAAGGCTTTGTGTGGGAAAAACTGGATTCCCTGTCACTTTTTCAGCAATTGTTTTATTTTAGACTAGATAAGCTTTTAAATATATCTTCTAAATATGGCACAAGAAATAATGAGGTGAAATTGTAAAGATTCTCAATGTCCTTAAAAACTACTGAAAAAATAATTCTGATTTATTTCTTTGTAAAGAAGAGTGTCTACTGCAGAAGCTCAAGGCAGATATCTCAGCCTCCCTAAGAATCCTGTGCCTGTCTCCTCCCATGTAATTTAAGGGCAGATATAACGCTGAGATCCTTGTATTTGATCCGTGTCGTGGTTTTGCTCTGGGTCAATTTTGCTTTCCACCCCCCACATAATTACCACTAGTTGAGAGAAGGTATTTGCAGACAAAAGAGAGACAGGATTTGGGGAAAACAGTATATACATTTATTACTAGTAAGATAACAACTACTAATAAATTAAAAACTAAAGAACTATATCTACAGTAATTTCTACTTAAGTTGAAGTGCTATATATATTTACACAAAAATACTTCTTCCCTTTTATACCAGTCCAAGGAGAAGAAGTAGTCTCATTCTGTATCTTTGAAGTTCCAGTTTTCTCCTTCTAGTAGCAGATCCTCAGCAGCAGCACACTTTCATTGCAGTTGGAACTTCTTCTCTCTCCCTCTCGTTCTGTGTTGGCTTCCAGGGCTGGGCTTACCCCCCTCCTGGGCTAAGACTGAAGGATGGAGATTCCTCAGGTCCTGAAGGGTTTTTCTTCCATAGGCTTGCAAGGGGACACTTGCTTACTATGGATCTTCTTCCACAGGGTTACAGGGGCTAATGGTTTAAGAGTCCACCCCTGTTTCCCTATGGAGGTCCCTCTCCATGGGAGAACAGTCCTTGATAGACTTCTCGGCATGGGTCTAGCACGGATCCCACACACACACGGGTTCCAATATCTCACATGGGCCGTCTCGCTCCAGCATGAGATTTCTCAGAGTCACAAAATCTTCAACAGCAGTATAGATCCACACACGCACGGATCTCGGTATCTCACCTGAGTCGTCACTGCTCCAGCACAGGTTTCTCTCAGGGTTACAAATCTCCACCAGGACCTTGTCTCACTTCAGTCCTTTTCATGAAACTTCGATTCTCTTTAGTACATCCACAGACTTCTTTATTAGCTGCATGGGGAGTCTCCTTACTTCAACACACTTTTACAAGTAGCAAGGATTTTTTTTTCAGTCTTTTCCTTGCTAAGGAGAGAGAGTAAAAGGCAGGGGGGAAACAAGCCTCCCCCCTTTCGCACTTTACTTTTCTTGCTGCAGTTTCGGCTGCCAGCTCCGACCTTGGAAGCTCCGTTATCTTTCGGTTGGAATTTTTCCACAGCGGCTTCTGTCCAAGCAGTCCGTCTTTTAAACTTTTTTTCTCTTCACTCTCTTACAAGAGAGAAGGGAGGACTTCAGTACTGCACCTGCTCCCCCCCCCCGGCCCAAGCCGGGGGAGGAGGGAGTCTGGCCCTGCTTCGGGCCGCTACTCCTCTCCCTTACATGGCTGCTACTCTAATTCCAACTGCCCCAACAACTTTCTCTTCCGTTTTCTTGAAGATGTAATTAGCAAAGGCGCTTCTGGATTTTTGATTGGTTTTTTTGTCCGGAAATTACCTGGACAAAACCATCATCAGCCCCAGGGATGGGCTGAGGGGCAAAACCACGACAATCCGTTTTTCAGACTCACAGAAATCAGGTACATCATGATGCTTTCTGAATGTAAATATTTAATACGGACTTCTTCTAGGAGATGGAACCATATTGATCCTATGTTCTGAATCTTTAAAGCTTTATGATTTGTCTGACTGAAATTTGAAAGCTCTCATTTGTGGGGTTTGGAGTTCTCTTTCCATTTATGCTGAGCAACGTGGCTAAGCCCCAAATCACTAGGACTGTAATTTGTGTAACCTGGGTTTGCAGTCTCTTTGAAACGGTGTGGTTTGGTTCATTATTGGAATAGACTGTGCCCCATAACTCACTGTAAGCTAAGGTTCTAACATACACAAAGGCTGTCATTCAAACTGCAAAGCAGATATTTTTCGGAAGGACTAGTCATTAAATACAGTAAAATCAAAGCTTCCAACCCTTTATCTATATTGAGATTGTAAGGTAGGATAATAAAAGCTTTAGTAAAGAGGATTAATTAAATGAAGTTATATGCAGACCATAAGTAACAGAACATTCACTGTGACTGATGAGAGGGCACTTGATTTCAGTAGAATGTGCTTTCTTTCTGTGAAATTAATTATACATGTTTTTCATGGTTTAGAGCTGGGATTTTAACAAGTAGTCTACATCTTACTTCTATTCAGGTAGATATTAATTATATGGTAGAGACCATAATTTCTGATGTTATCAGTGATGAGACTTTGCCGAAATCAATCTGGAACAGACTTAGCACCTCATTATAAAGCAAAGGAGCAGGTAGGGGCCATGTGATGCTTGTACAGGAGGCAATATAGAGAAGATTGGTGTGCAGCAAAAACTTAAAAACTGAAGTTGTCATCCTGCATGAGGCTAGAACTGTTTGGAAACTTAATAGTTTGCAGGTCCTTTTTCCTGGTGAGCATTATGAGAGTTTTACTATCACAGTGCATTAGGAAGAGTTCAATGCATTTTAACCAAACTGTTGCTGAAAATGTCCAGTAACTAATAATAATAATAATCTATCCAGCAGATACAGGCTTCTTTCTGCAGTTCTGTTTTTGCCATTATATCTTTAATCCTATTTGTCCAGAATACATACTCCAGTCTGCCTTCTCAATTTCTGAGATACTGAATCATTTCATATTCCTAAATCCTTCTGTGACTAAATAATGAATTCTTGCAACTCAGTAATCTTGCACCATTTCCTTCACTGAAGTCAATAAGAAGGAGACTTTAAGCTTGGTGCATTTGAACCCAGATGTTCACATGGCTGACTTGCTTAATATCTTGCAAAAGTCAATTCAATTTCATGAAGTTCATAGGAATAGAACATAATGGTGGTAGTTTGATAATGCCCTTGAAGTAGTGGAAAATCAAGTCAGTCATTGAATTTCACATGCCTTGGTTGGTATTTTGTTGTTACTGCTTTGTATCTGAGTGTAGCTTTGTAGGGATAGAAAGAAAGGTGTGCTTGCTGCTTCTCTCCTCTTTTACAGTTAAGCTACTTTGCATTTAAAAAGTCAAAATGGTGATAAAGACAGAGCAGAGATATATAAATAGAACACTTTCAATATCCAGTAACAGAGGTTTGGAGAAAAAGAAAGAAAATGGGGCAAATACTGAATAATCTTTCCCTGGTGCCATCAAACCTTTCTGTAAATGGCAACTCGGGGACTTTCAGAGCTGGACGTTTCATCTGTACCATGATGCTTAAAAGCCTTGATGTGCTCTTACCTCTCTCTATTGTCTCTTTATACTTCTGGCTTCCACAACATCTCATGTGGAATTTAATTATGCTAAGAAGTGTTTCATTTTATATGTTTTAGACCTTCTGCATGCTGAATTCCTGAGCTACTTTCTCCCTACCAATTATTTCATAGAACTGTACTGTACTCCTCTTCAGTCATCCTTCATCCAAGCTCAAGAGTCTGACCAGCCTCTTCTCGCACAGATGTTGCTCATACTTCCAGTCGTCATTGCTGCACATTTCCTTCCTCAAGTTCTGTTCCATCCCTTGTGAGATGGGAAGATCAGCACCCCACACGATATTTCACTGGGTTGGAAAGGACCTTATCCAACCCCCCAGCTATGGGCTGGGACACCTTTCACTAGACCAGGCTGCTCAGAGCCCCATCCAGCCTGGCCTTGAACACTTCTGAGGATGGAACACACACAGCTTCTCTGGGTAAGGTGTAGACACAACAGTGAAAACCCTCTTTGCATCTATTCTCAATTTCTTTTCTAAAAATGTGACCATCCCAAGGGAAAATAATGTTTGAATACCTTGTCCTGCCATTTAAAAGGTCTTTACAGGGCATTTACATTACAGTCAGCTGTGCAGTTCATCCGGGAGGGTGAGACCTTAACCCTTCAATCTCCTCTAATGCACTCTTTCCTGCTTTTAAAGATTTTCAGAGTTTCCAAATGGCCGGATTCACTTCACTGGAAATGACTGGCTCTGGAGCAGATACTTTTTTGACTTGTACTTCCTTTAGCCCTTTTACTTCTCAGTTGCCCCACAGCAACTGCTGGCTGCTTGCTTGGTGTAACTGCTGCTCCCCAGGTTATGTGTGCGAAGGTGCTTCCCAGCCTGTACGTGCCAATATCTGGCATATTCTGGCACATACAGTACATACGTACATATACTGTCTGTGTGTATATGTATATATACACTGTATATGCTCCTTCTGTGTTGCTTTGTTCATCTGGCTCCTCCTACTGCCTTCACATGCGTGGAGTGACAATTGAGACAATATTTTCTTGTGTCTCGGACCCATCTTCAAGGGAAGACTTTAAAAAACTGCCAGGTCTTTGCAGCTACAGCAATAAAAATACTAAATACACTAAATACACTGTTAATAAGGAGCACTCTCTCTCATAGGGTTGTATTCATGGTTTTATGCACAAAAAGTCTTTTGTACGTATGACATGATAAAAAGTTATTATTGATGGATGAAATGTCTGCTTTAAGGAAGCTACAAAATATTCCCTTGCTAACAAACTTCCTACCTAAGATATATTTTTCTCCTCATAATCTTAGACCTGTATGTACAACATGTAAGGGGTTTTGAGAATAATAAATGAAAGTTGCTATAGAAATAATACAGGAGTGCTCAAGAATGACTTTTAAATGGTTCGGTGAAGTAGATACTGGAGCAGCAATCTAAATTCTATCAGACAAGGTAATGGAGGGTAAAGGAGCTGTCGAGCAGAGTGACTGGAAAACTAAATGATAATATAAGCCTAAAGCATAGAAGAGCTTTGAAAAATTGTATGCAAATAGGCCAGGAGATTAAGGTACACGGGAAGGGCTGTAGCTTGAAAGGAGTCAAAGGAACATCTGGTTGAAAAGGGGTGGAGGAGGAGCTGAGCCAAAGGTGTTGCCAAGTGCTTTTGCTCAGGATGCACAACATCCCTGCAGCTGAGGGCTAAACTCCCATTTGTGTTGTTGTGGTTTAAAATAAGGCCTATTCAAATGCAAACTGTGGCTGGTAATGGCCATCTGGTAAAGCTCTTGGCTCCAAATCAGGGTCAGCTGTACCTCAGCCATTCTCGACAAAGCCTTGTTCTGCCGGTCCTTAAAAAATTCCTGGGGATCTGCAGTCACCAGAGTGACCATTCTCTTCCAAGTGTTGGCAATTACACTTACGGAACTTTTTTTGATACACAACCTTAATATTTCCTCCTGCACTTCAGACCCTTTGGTTCTGGCCACACCCTCAGCTGACTAGAAGGAGATCTTGCTGCCATATTAGCTTGAATCTCAAGCTTCAGTCCTCTCCTCCCAAAATCAGCCCTAATGTTGGTGTGATATCCTTGGGCTCTAGTCTGGAGTGACCTGCTCACCTCTGGAGACAGGGAACTTGGTTCATCAACAAAATAAATCAGATGCTCCATTTCTCTCTAATTTTACACAGAAACATTTGCACATTGGCCTGATAGCTACTGGTACCTACTGTTTTGGCTAATACCCTGAATATCTAGCAGACAATCAGAAAGGTATGAATCTTCCATATTAAGCCTCAAAGAAAATCCTAGCTCAGAAAGTAGAACGCTTCCTGGAGAAACCCAACCTGGGAATACAACTGGGGTGGGAGCAGAGTGGAACATTCATAGCTGCTGAATTCTAGTTTGAATGTGTTTTATCTAAATAAACAATGGAAGACTTGCTGATAATTATTGGAGAAATACATAATAAAAATAGCAGAGAGGAAAATTCAGTTTTCATATGAAACAACCACTGAGAGAGTTGTTCTCAGTGCTTTTCTAGAACCAGATAAATGTTCACAGGCTTCTTTTAGGAATAAAAAGAAAGCTCATCACCCCAATCCAGCCACATGACAAAGTACCCTGAGTGAATCAGCATGTCACATGCCTATCACAGGAGAATCCTGTGGGAGTTTTAGAGACTTGATGTGTTTTGATGGCCTGGCTGCTGCTGAATACAGAAAAACAGCAGATGCTATGTTGAAATTTTGTGTGGGGACAAGACCATCTTTAAGTATCCCATCCAATGTGGTTCCTTGAGGATTAGGAAAGAGGATGTTCAGACAACATGCCACATGAATGCCTTTTCTGTACTGGCTAGTGCTGTGGCTCTACTGGCTCTACAACCAAGCCTAAGCTCAACACGTGGTGTTTGGAACAATTAACCATTGACTTCAAAAGGGATAAATAAGAATTTGATGTAATTTGCGCTATTTTTAGCCTGTTGATAGTGCCACACATTGTTTAGTTTTGATTAGCTTAGGCAATGCACAGGGCTGGTACATATTAAACATTAATATTAATCATACAGCAGGGCCACTTACAGGCTCTCAGTGCTCTGATCGTTAGCCAGAAGTGCAGGTGTGCAAATGAAGAATGTTGTGGCATCAAGAGCCAAACCCTTCTGCCTCTCACACCTGCACTTGTTTAGAAAATAAATAGAGTCAAGGAAAGCTCTTCTAAAATATTATTGTCCAGGGATTCCTTGCCAGAACACTTGTGACACATGCACACATATATCAAAGAAGAAGATGCTGTTCTGAGAAGTGTAAAGCATGTGTATGGCACAGAAGGTGATGTGATCTGATCTTGCTCATCAGAACAGCGGCTTCCAGGAGGTGTTTGATTACCTGCAGGCTCTGGCCCTGACTCACTAGACTGGTGTATGATTATCTAAAAAGCCTCATCTTTCTCCCTCCGAAGGCAATGACAGTGTTTTCATCTTTTAATTATTGGGTCATCTCTCAGCAATATTTCATGAGATTGTAGTTCACATTCATGAGGTTCCAATTAAAACCTTTGCAGATATCTTCTTTCTTGTTTGTTTGTATGAAGAGAGACACTTATACACTTCCACCTGCATTTTTTTGTTATCTTATTGTAGGTTCATTTATTTTAATATTCAGAATTGCAGGGTCAGAATAACTACAGAAGTAGTGGTATGTTTAGTGATTTCAGTGAAGTTATAAATGCACAGTTTACAATCTAAATGGCAAAATCCGGTATTAGTTGCACAGACCCTCCTGAAAGCTCTGCTGCTGAAAAGCAAGGCCCTCTTGTAGTACAGGATACTCAGGTGCCCCATACGTATCTCATGGAGGTCTGGATGAGATAAGAAGATAAAAAGTGGTACAGAACATTCATAATCAGTAAACCTTTCATGAAGAGAAGTCAGATCCTGAATTGCACCTCCAGGGAGCTCCCTAAGGAAAAAGCAAGTGTGGGTGTGAATCTCTTCCTGGTGTCCATTGACAGAGGTGACTCCGGGGGGGAGTCAGTGCAGTCCCTGTTGGTGTCAGCTGGGTAAGGCAGTGTGAGCCCAGCACTCGGGGACAGCTGGGAAGGGCAGGACTGCACTTTAGAGCTACTTGGCTCTTGTAATCCTAGGTGTGAATCTGGCTTAATGTGTAAAACTCGGGGAAACCACAATTACAAGGTGATGACGATGGGGAATACTGGCAGAACTATTTAAAGGGAATAACCATAATGAAAGGAAAGAATTAAACTTTGCAGAGAGGTTGAAAGGGTATCTAAATAACTGGAAATAATGAAACCTAGTCAAAACAAAATTTTTAGGAAACATATCTCATTTGCCTTGTGGCTCCAATGGAATCACATTTTCTTACACTTGAGCTTATTTAAATCATACATCTACCTAAAAAGATCCCTTAAGCTTAGTTTGCTTAGCACTATGACTATCTAAGGTTCAAACCCAACATTTACAGTAGGAGAAGCAATAAGTGAATGGCAGTATCTGTTAGAACATTATTAAATTTGATGTATATGTCAGAGGTGGTCAACTTCTGAATGGTCACAGGCTACTTTTATTCCCTGCTAGGTGTTCAGTGACCAAAACTAGCAGCTGTATTTCTGTGGCATTGCATGACCTGTCCTGGATTAACATCCTTTGCATAACCCATACACCAAAATGTCCTTTAATTTGGCTGCTCTGTTGACCTGATGGCATTCCTGGGATCCAGTTATCTCTAAGGTTTCATGCCTATACAAACCTCAGATTAATAACTGGCCACTCCTTTTAACTGTGCTGCAAACGGGTTTCCAGCCTAGCTTAGGGGTCACAGCGTGAATAAGACTTTGGAGTAAGCTGGAAATGCAGACTCCAGATGAGAATAGGACAGCTTGCATGGGGGCACCATTAGCATGGGAAATACTGCTGTGAAGTCAACCCTTCTCCACTGAAATGGGAATGCTTAGTGAATGCAATGGGCATGAAATCAGTATTTTCACCATTTTAACCCTTTTTAAAGATGCATAAAAACGTTTTGTTTCAAGGGATTCAAAGGAAGATTCCTGGTGAAATCAGTGGATTTACTTGCCTGACTTAAGTTAAATGTGTGCTCAAGGTCTCTGCTGATTTGTGAGCCTTGACATAGGACCTCCCTTTAGTGGTCTTTTTTTTTTTCAAGTGGTTTTTGAGTACAAAGAACTGTACTCAACATATTTTCCTTATTTTGTAACTCAACAATGACGAGCACTGTATCAGATGCTGCTGTGCTGACTGATCATGTGCAATATTCCACAGCTTGACAAAGGATTAGACTGGTTTTGGAGACAGGAAGAGACTCAAGCAATATAAAGAAAAAAGATCAAGTGTGCACCTGACTCAAAGTAATACTCATATCCCTAGGAATAACTATGAATCCAGCTGAGGTGGAAAAGCTAGAAAATTAAAGTGCTTTGAAAATAAACTGGTAAACTGATAATGAGAAATATTCTGTATCAAGCTGACTACAACTGTATCTCTTCACTAATATTGTTTTCTGCTGACAGCAGAGACCCCTTGAGAAGTCTTTTTTTATATATTTTCTTCCCAAACCAGGACATTTGTGTCCAGTGATGCAGCTCTCTGCAGGCTGAAACTACAAGAGCACTGCTGGAAAATTGCAGGAACAATGATTTATTCCTGGATTGAAAGCCGAACAAGGGAAGACACATAAACACTGTGCTATAGGCACAAAGGGTGATTATTTTTGCCACATGAAACAGTTTTAAAATTCATGGGGAAAAGTAATTTTTGACAGTATGGTATAGGTAGTTTAGGTCTTATAAAAATAGCTATGGATGGTTTGTTTGCTTTTCAGACTTGTGTCTTTGCTCTACCATTCAGCTATCTTCAATGGCTTTTCTTGAATAAGACTTACAGTAGTTAAGTTTATCGATGGATGAATTTAGATGATTACAGCAGACCAAAACTGCAGAATCTTTACAATAGCAGAAACAAATCTGCGGTCTTACTGCACTTTTCTTGAGCAAGTTGTCTTGGAAGAAAAGATACGATCCTTCTGTTCGATTGCTTTTTTTCTTTTTTTAACAGTTATATTTATTTTAAGTACTTTGGCGGATAAATGTATTACTTCTCTGGCTACACTCTGAATCATATATGAAATTAGAGTGAATTTAGCAGTAGATTTGTCACTAAAGTGTATATAGAAGTCACTCTCTGTTTCTTTGTCAATTTTTACGGTTTGAGTGATGCAAATTCAGAGTTCATGTGTTCTTTTGTGAGCCCTAAGCAGATTTGTTTTGTTAGGTGTCTCTAACGTCACCTTTCCCAGATTTCTGGGTCTGTCTTCTGTAGTTCAGGGATGCAGAATTATCAACCAAAGAGAGAAAAAAAAAATCTAGTTATAGTCCCTTTTTCTTAAAAGGTGATTTCCCAAGGCCAGGCTGGACGGGGCTTTGAGCAGCCTGGTCTAGTGGAAGGTTCACTGCCCATGGCAGGGGTGTTGGAACGAGATGATCTTTAAGGTCCCTTCCAACCAAACCATTCTGGGATTTTGTGATTCTAAGTATCATTTCTAAAGCAGAAGCAATCCTCTCAAGTCCTGTAATGTAATAACCACCAAGTGCTTTTACAAGTTTAGTTAGGCTGCAGAAGATGGTGAGTAAATCATGCTAGACATTTCTGCCACAGCACTGCTAAAGAAAGACTAAAGTGTTGAAAAATCATGACAGTGTCTCAAAGAATGTGATATCAGAATCAAAGTCTTGACTCACTTTCTTTGTCTTCCCACATCCTGAATGTAGAGGATTAATTTGTTCTGTGTTTTCAGTCTTGGAAAACATGAGGGCTATCACACCTGCTAAACCCAGCATTGGGATTTTTATGCAGTCTCCTGATTCTTACAGCTGGAGCTCTAAGAAAAATCCTGTGAATCTGTAAGGTGCTGTGTAAGCTTTATATATATTAGAATCATAGAATGGTTTTGCTTGGAAGGGACCTTAAAAAGATCATCCAGTTACAACTTCCCTTTCCCAGATTACTCAGAGCCCCATCAGGCCTTGTCTTGGACATCTCCAGGGATGGGGACTCCATAACCTCTCTGGGCAAGAGAATTGTTTCCTATGGACACACACTTGCTCTTATTTACCTCTCACCCAGTCCTTATTCCCAGATTCCAAGTGAACGATATGCCAGGCATATGGGAAAAACACAGAAGTTTCCCAGATTTCCCTGGGTTTTGACAATCCCAGAGAAAACTGAAACAGGCACTCATGCCAAATTTCTAAACACAAATTAGTTTTCTAAAGCACATGGACTCTTAGCTCCCATTGATCTTTGTAGAAATCAGGAGCCAAGAGCATTGAAAATGCCCACCTGCATCTTTAGGGATTTAGACTCTTTCACGATTCTGGATCAAAGAGAACTTCAGAGTAGGCTGCAATCGTTTGAGATTGGAGAGAAAATATTGCATAGAAGACAAAAAAAGATAGAGAAATACCTTTCTTTTGTTTTTCTTTTTTTTTTTTTTTTTTAATCCTGTGTGTTTAGATGAGATACCAATAATGGAATGTATAGAGGGCTGTTCAGAACAGTTTGGTATTTATGCACCCATTTGTTTTTTTCAAGTTGGTTAGGTCATCCTAACCTTTTCTTTGGGAAAAGTAGTATAGTGTCTTGATATAAGTAACCTAGCTTAGTGCAAAAAACAAGACTTTTAAGATGTTAAAAATATTGTGGGTTTTTTTGTTGTTTGACTACCTCAAATGCAGAGCAAGAATGACTTAAAGAAATTAATGCTTAACTGGAGAAATGGAATTGATCAGGGGAGCCTTGGAAAGTGTGCAGTGCTTTGTATTTCTCCAGCTCACGATTCCAAAGCCCTCCAGCCTTTTACTTACACAAAACATCTGCCTTCAGCTCTTTTGTTTTTCAGAAACAATGGCTTGTAGGAGAGGAATTGGCACCACTTGTCTTTTATGTTTCCATTACTTTAATTTTCACTATTACCCATACGTCTTTTTTTTGGGAAAATTATCTTCTCCAAAATGTGTGGTAGTCAGGTTCCCTGGCATCTGGTAATTCACATTTTTCACAGTGCTACGTTACTTTCAGTAACTCCCTTTTTTGGGGAAAGACTTAACCTTTATCTCTGCACTGAGAGCACACAAATCTATATTGCAAACAAACAAGGAAAAAAGAAAAGACATGAAAAAGAGGAGCCAGCTCAGAAAAAAAGATATTACCTTATTACCTAAACAAAATTCATGTACTACTCTGTTAATTATTTAAAGCAGACACTCCTAAAGGTTGTTACTTGAAGTAAATTTATTTCACAGATTGAAAATAGTGTGATCTTCTATGCTGTTTTAGTGCAATATGTCTTCGCAGAAAACCCCCTCATTTTTCTTGGTTTGGCTTTGAACCAGTCAGTGCTGTATCTGCAGACCTCAGCCATGAGACAAAATGTTGCAAATTCCCTGGAAAACTTGGAGTAAAACCCTTCCCCATCCCTTGAAATAGGCACGCAAGACCACACAGTTGGGACCCAGTCCCACACCCACTTAAGCTGGTGTGCTTGCAATAGAAAGGATTTGCTTTATGGTCAAAACCTATTAACCATAAATTGGAGCCTACTCACATCTGCATTCCTCACTAAGCTCTTTCCGTGAAGAGTTGAAGGGGATTGAGGTGGCTGTAAACATGTCAGACTGACTTCCCGTGAAACATCTACCAGATGGGAACATCTCCTATTAGAAAAAGGGTGCCTTCAGGGCTCCTTTGCAAAAGACTAAAAGACTGATTTAGAACGGGTTGGTTTCGGTTGAGCTTAGTATTTATTTATTTTTGTCACACAATTTTCTCAGAAATGCAACTGTATTAGCAAACTGATTAATAAATGACACTGATAAAAGTACTGTTAAGATTAGATCAGAATTTAAGTGGCTGGTAAGACATTGACAGTATTTTTGAAAGAAAAGGAATTGCATACTTGTGCCTATATGAGGCCGAATGTAAACCTGAGAATTATATCCTTCACATCCCATTTTAATTACCTAAATACCCAAATCTTTCTCAGCTTTTCATATTTCCTCAAATAAACTTCATTGAATTTTAGGGCAGAAAAAAACACAAGTGCAAAGCTATTCTGTGAAAAAACAAGTTCCCTCAGTCTAGTTGGTCTCATAAAAGGAAAACCTTTTGTTGTGAGCTCTTGTCAACAATTAATCCAGTTCTCTCAGGTTTTCAGAACTCTGCTCATTAATTGTTGATGAGAAATTATGAGGGTTGAAGACAGGTAATCCTACAATTGCCCCCAAACCGTTACGCTTCACCTGGCATTTTCTATTTCAGTCTAAGCCCTATTTCAGGCTTTGTGGCATACAAATGTATACAGGTTAGTTGTATTTTTTTTTGTTCTTCTGACTGATGGAAGATAAAACTTCAGAGGCTCAAGGCAGCTTGTATTCATTGCCAGCTTGTTTGCTAAGTGACAGTAATTTTACACCTTTTTTCCGCTTTAATTTTATGAGCTAGAACTAGAGAAAATCATACTGTATATTCCCCTACTCACTAGTAAAATTCCTGCAAGGTGCTGAGCAGCTCAGTTATGTCACTGAATTAGAGGAGAGCTGATGATGCTCAAAGGATGAGATTTCTAGACAACCTCAGTGACTCTCTGTTGTTGGGCTACTGACCTAGTGTGTGGTTGTGTCAGTTTTTACTGCAAACATTCTGTTTGCTAACCTGATCCTGGTAAAAAAAAAATATTTTCCTCAAATCATTTACAGCTCTTCTAAATTTTTTCTTGTAAGTGCATGTCAGCACACCCATACCTGAAGAGAGCTGCCTGTAATCACGAGAGATAATACACTACACTGAAATCCACTCTTTTGTATTGTTCAAATTTGAACAGGATAATTGAACATGTGCTTCGTAGCTTTGTCAGTTCTTCATAAAACAAAGGCAGCTACCCACTTTTTTGACTTCAGAACTGCCCACAGAAGTAGAATTTTGTTTTTCTAGTGACAAGGAATGTTTCCTATTAATCAGGCTTTCTTCTGTGGGCATCTGGGTTGGCTGGTGACAGCAATGTGTCAATGAATTATTGTGAACAAAACAATCTGACACCTGCTTGATTTATTGTTCTGTCAAATGGAACAACTATTGAGAAAAGTGTTAAGACACCTAGATTTGTTGAATATAGAAAGATTTTTTTTTGCAGTCCTAGTAATACAAATAAAAATTATTTTAAGAGGCCTAGCCAAATAAAACCTCTGTTGCTTGGCATAAGGGTATGGCATTATCTGTGATAATTTGCATTTAACACGAATAAAGCATTTGAGTTTTGTTAATTGGGTAACAAGGCAATAAAGCTTTGCCATGTATTAATTTGTTAGCTTAGAATGTGATCGCAGTGAGTAATAAGGCTGTTTTGGAGTCAGGCATTTTGATAAGACACGTGTGAGATTAAGCTGCTTTCATGAATGAGCATTTTGTCAAAAACCCTGCAGGTCACTGTGCTCTTAATGATGTTGTTAACATAAACACAATGTAACTGGAAATTGTTTTGTATCTAATGAATGGATTAAGGAATCCTAAATGCATCTTGATACATTAACTTAAATCAACCTTTTAGAGGAGGTGAACACTGTACAAGAAGCATGCTTAAATGGGTAATTCTTCTGTGATTTTCTATCTTATTGTGCATCTGCAGTCATCTTGCATTATCAACCTAAGAAGATTGTGAGGATGAAACATAGAAGAAATTGCTATCAATATTTCTATTTGCAAACAAAAGGAATATTAGCATGGCGTCTTGGATTCTGCCCAAGCAGAACTTGAAGCTTTCTGTAATACTTTCAGTTTTTGATTAGAAAGGAATCTAATAAAAATAAAGTGGGTTAATTGAAGCCTTTTAAATCTTAATATAATCTGACAGTCAGTAAAAATGTGAGTGGATGTTTATTAGTATAGCACTAATAATTCTGCCATTAACAGGAAGAAACTTCCCTTGGATTTACAGCACTCTAATTTTTTTCAAGCCTTTTCTATTTCTATTCTGGGACTAGAGGAGCTTAGAGGTGTGTAGTACTCAGTTATTTGTCTTTTTGTTTGCCTTTGTGTATTTGCTGAGCCAGAGTTTATAGGAGATATAAAAGGTGACAGACATTTAGGGAAGCCTCTTTGCTTTAGAAATCATTAAACTAAATCTAAACCATCATTTTGCTGACCCTTAAGAAGTTCCAGTTAAACAAGATTTGCAACTTCTGAACCCGTAAGGAAATTTCAACTAAATTGGCAAACTAGAGAGGTCACAAAAATAAATGTCAAGTTTTGTGATTGGGCAGACAAGGAGGACTTTATTAGTGGATTTGCTACGTTCCTGTGGAGATCATGGAAAAGATATTCTGAAAGTGGGGAAAGACTCAAGCAGACCTTGCTGTTGACCATGAGGTGCAAGGCTGGAGGAATCCAGGCTTCAGTAGTTCTGGGACAACTTCCCAGTTTTATTTTTTTTTCTTTTAGATCTCATTATAGGAACACAGTGGTGAATGCAAAATGAATGAGCATGACAAAGTCCAGCTGTATTCAGCCAGATGAAGTATTAGGATTTGTATGCCAGTTTTAATGGGCCCTTCCACCTGTTCTGAGTATTTTTAGGTTATTCTACAGATGTCAGGTAATCTTCACAATTTCACAGGAGCTAGGCCATAATATCAGATTCAAAATTTCTTTATTCCTAATAATAGGCAGATCACCCCTTCACGCTGGTTGATACGATTGTGGTTGGTCAATGTTTTCCTAACAATTCAGCACTGCATTTTTTCTGTTGTTCCTTTTTGTGCAGAGGTGCCAGAGATGGAAGGTCAATATGCAACTGTTACTCCAACAGGAATGACTCTTGTGTGTCTTCTGTGAACTATTGAATCTCTGCCCAACTTCTTCATCCCTAAAGAACACACCGAAAGAGCAGGGATTCAAACAAACATTTGACCACCAGCTGTCAGTTGACAAGAGTCATAAGGGATTTGTCTGGAAAAGTAATTTTCTGCCCACTTAAACTCAGGTGGTTTTGCTCTTACAAGGGTGTTGTTTCAGAGGGATAAGACACTGTAACAAAGCTAAATGGTTGCAAAGATCAGTCTTGTCTCATGCTGGTGTTTTGCTTCCTTTAGATCACTCCCTATAGCTTCTCCTAGGCCTTCTGAGCTTTTGGTATTATCTCCAGAAATCAAGATCTGACTAAAAAAAAAAAAAAAAAAAAATCAACTTGCTCTTTACCCAAGATATACCTTCAGGAATGAATTTAATACATCACCCCTTCAAGTGTCCCAGGGGCAACTTCTGATGACCTGGGCCAGGTGGTGCTGCCCACTCAAGTTCCTGCTGCTGCCCAGGCTCCTGCTGGCACGGTATTTGGGGCAGAATCTCCAAAACTGGCAGCTGGAGATTCGCAGAGAAGGGCCAATTTCTTCTTTTAGCTGTTTTGAGACTGTGAGGCTGTCCTAGGAACTGTGAAAGAGGACTTTATTAGGAGCTGCAGAAAAAGCACACAGGATTTTAAAAAAAATTATTTTAACTTTTATTCTGTATTTCTTTTGAAATAGAGAGTCATTCTGAACTTGAAACTGCCTTCTGGTTTGAGCCATTACAGTAATAACAGGACAGGTTACCATAAGTCTCCTATCACTGAAGGTGCACAGCTAATATGTAATCATATAGCTTGCTGAAAGTAATTTTTTCATCAGTTTGGGATGACCGGGTCATTTTAGGTCATTGTGGTAGTCATCCCAAGCCTGTAAATGGTAGAGTTAAACCAGTGGATACTATTTTTTCTATTAATCTTCCTAGAAAAGCCTTTGTAATCCTAATTTTCTAGGCCATTA
Source organism: Empidonax traillii (assembly GCF_003031625.1). NCBI lineage: Eukaryota > Metazoa > Chordata > Aves > Passeriformes > Tyrannidae > Empidonax > Empidonax traillii. The sequence goes on from NW_020955880.1 coordinate 641,303, forward strand.
GGGTAAAGGCAGATTACAGCTAAAGCTGGTTTATTAACTTTACTCACCTTGGTTTTACCAGCCCGGATCTCTTCTGTTATGTGCCTGTACCTGGAGTCAGTACTTTCCTCAGTGGTCTTTCAAACTTGTTTTCTGACACTTAGGTCTGAGCAACTTTATTTTACTGTTAAGCTAGATTCAGTTTCAGAGTTGACCCTGGATTGTGCAGCAGGTCGGACCAGGAGTCCTACAGAGGTCCCTGTAAGCCTCAGTTATCCTGGGATTCTGACTTGTGCCCTCTTTACGTGTGAGGCAACCTGCTTCACAAGTCCCAGTTCATTCACAGTTACGCAGCACGCTGCAGTGAAGCAGGAAGAGCACCCAGTCTGTGATGCCTAAATCTTCTTCCACTACTTCACCTGTCAGTTTTGAGTTACGCTGCGCTGCACAGCCCCAGTCATTGCCCCTCCATCGTGAGCATTTCCTGATGCTGCCGTGGATCAATCCCAAATTACAAGCCACACGTCCCCACGGTGGGCAACACTGGATTAGCGACTGGCTCCGTACAATGCATGTGACGAGCCTGGTGCCTCGCAGGAGCTGAGGGGCAGAAGGACGGACAGGGTCCTTTTCCCCACGGAAGAGCTTCTTGTCCTAATCACAAGAATCATATTTTTGCACCTGCTTCATTTGTTTCTCGGTTCCCCGCTGCTGACCACAGACCCCTTCCGATCTTTTCGCTGCAGACTCCTGGGAGTGACAGCCAAACCAGGGCGATCGCCCGTGTCCAAAGGGGCAGTGTGGGTGCTCGCCCGCAGCGCCCCTCGCCCTGCAGCGCACCCGCCCCGAGGGGCTGCGTGACTCTCTGTCGGGCGCTCTCGGAAAGCCTCTCCCGGGAGCTCTGCGTGAAACTTCGCAGGCGGCGGGTTCTTCCGCCGCCGAGAGACCCGTCCCCGCCGCGGCTCCCGCGGGGCACGATGCCCGTGTCCGTGTCCGTGTGTGCCGGAGCCCGCCCGGCGTTTCGGCGCGGACCAGCAGATGGCGGCGCCGCCCCGGCTGGGCGCGCAGCCCCGCGCACGGCGCTGCCGCCGAGCCCCGCTCCGGTTACAGCCCTCCCCCGCCCCCGCCCTCCGCCGCGGTGTCTCCCTCCCTCCCCGCCACCTCCCCGCCTGTCACTACCACGCCGGAGAGCCACCATGGTGCACGGCGGGCCACGCGTGTCCGCCGCCGCCGCTCCGCGCGGGGCTGCCCGGCTGCCGCCGCCGCTGCTGCTGCTGCTGCTGCTGCTGTCGCCGCTGCCGGGCGCCGCCGCCGCGCCGCGCTGCGCGGAGCCCTGCGGCCACCCGCGCCCCGCAACCCTGACCCGCGGGGCGCGCAGCCCGCCCGAGCCGCGGCCGGGCGGCGGGGCGGCGGCGGGGAGCGGCCGCTCCGGGAGAGCATCCTCGGCGGCCGGCCGGGAGCAGGTCTCCCTCATCAGCACCTCCTTCGTGCTGAAAGGGGACGCGTCTCACAACCAGGCGATGGTGCACTGGACGGGCGAGAACAGCAGCGTGAGTGCGAGGGGCAGCGCGGGCGGGGTGTGGGGTCCCTGCCCTTGCCGTTGCTTTGCTCCCCCAACTTGCGGGGCGCAGCCCGCGCTCGGCCGGGCTCGGTGCGACGGGGACGCGGTGCTCCTGCCGCCCGCTGGCCGGCCCAGGGTGCGGGGATCCCGCGGGCAGCGCTCGGGGGGCTGCGGCCGGTGAGGTGACGCCGGGAGGAGAAGTGCCGCCGTGGTCGGGCCGGCCCCGCGCACCCCCCGCCACTTCCCCAGAAGTTTGGAAAGTTTGCGAGCGCGCATCTCGCACGGGGGCCGGGTGCGCGATGTGCGCCGCACTGCGAGGAGGAGGAGGAGGAGGATGACGAGGAGGGCGGCTTGGCCCTGGAGAGGCGAAACGGTGTCCCTGTGCGGTCGGAATGCCCCCGGGGCTGTGCCAGGGTCTCCGGGTAAAGGAGAGGCAGGGACGAACTGCGGCGCGGGGATTATCTCCTCCAGCTCCGCATGAAGTCCCAGATTAAATTGTCGAGGCTTAATCGATTCACCGCGATTCAGTCATCCCCGTGTAATCTCCCCCGCGCCGCACTCTGTCTCCGCAAGCGCCGGGGAAAGAAAAACCCGAAACAAACCGAAAATGAAATAAAACGCAGCTCCGGGCTTGAGGTGGATGTGAGCGGCAGGGGCGGGTGAGCGGGGCGGCCCCGCCGAGCGCCACGGGGGCGGAGGGGCGTCCCGCAAAGCTCCGGAGCAGCAGCAGCTCTCCGAGGGGGCTTTTACAGCTACATCGGTGGATAAAAATCATACGCTGGAACCAGTGAAATTGCATTAGAGCGTCAGTCCTCACAACTTCTCGCAGTTAAAAGTGTGTCTTGCCTTTATTACTTAGGTAATTTAGACGTCAACTCTCCCGGTGAGCACCCCTAGTCTTTTTTTAACTCATTTTCAATTTCAGCTAGTCTTCATTTCTTTATGTATTGATCCATTAATGGGTGTGCATTCGCACGGGTAGTTTTAGGGATTTCCTGCTTCTGATTTATCCTTCACTGAAACACTATATCATAACAGTGGCCATATCATGGATAAATATTACACAGCACTTTGCACTGTCTGTGTAACTTCTTAGTCGGGAAAATATCGTTATGAAGGCTCAAGATCAGCTTTGTCCTGAAAGATTTTAGTGTTTCTGGAAAGCTCCCGAGTGTTTTCACTACAGCTCAGCTAAGCTCCGACCCTGCTTGAACTTTGTGAATTTAGCATAAAGTTTGCTTAAACTTGGCTCAGTTCAGAGCGTGTGTGTTGTACTTCTCATAAGTGTGTGAATTATCATCCTTTCTCTCGGACCCCTCAAGTCCTGGTTTTTGCCTGTTTCGCTAGCGAGTCAGCCAGCATGTGGAGCTGCTAAGGCTCCACTGATGAGGATGCAGTGATTCCCTGGAGCACGCTGAGCGCTTATGTTAACGCTCTTGTATAATCAGGTGTCAGAGTTGAAGTCAGCATCATAAAGCTCGACACTTTCAAAGGCAGTTTTTGATTTGCTCAGGAAGGAAGTGCAAGATGATGGTCATTTTCTGTGAAAAGAGAGTGTTGCAAATCAGCAGCATCAGCTATTCTGGTGCTGCCCTTCCTCCATTTCTCTGCTCTTAGACTGCTGCCGTTTTTTGCGGACAGTGCTTGCAGACTGTTAGAACTACTTCCTTGAAGAATCCAGTATTAAAAAGTTGGCATAAGTTCATTTTTTGACATAAAAGGCAAGTAACAGCTTTCATGCAAAGCGCTCTGCACTCTAAAATGAATGTAGTAGAACCTTGCTAATCCACAGTTATGACTAGCAGTCTCTCCTCGCCTCTGCAAAGATTTAATAACAGATGCTGCAGCGAGGGCTTGTATTGCTAAAATGTTATTATTTTTTCACAGTATGCTACAGCTCACTTACTAGAATACTACCACGTAGTCTCTTCAAAAGCAAAGATAAATGGCAGCTGTCAGAATAAATGAAAGTAGTTACAGTGTTTGCTGCAACGTAGTTCATTTTTTGTTTGCTTAGTTGCTCTCTACTAATTCAGTATTGCAGGATGATGCACTAATCATGAATGCCTGCAGACTTTTTCTACGGTGTTTATACATTTAATAAAAAACACTTTTGCAGAGTTACTTAGAAATTATGTTGCTTACTCTACCTGCCATCCCGTGATTACTATCAAGTGGGACTGTATTTGAACAAGTGACCTGCTAATGAAAGACTCTTTGCTGTCTTAACCCAAATGAAAGCAGTTAGTCTCTGCCCTGGACGTTTTTCAGTATGACTGTCAACTTTTTTTCCACCTTCTTTTCTTATAAACCCAGAGGAAGCAGGATGGGCTTGAAGAGTTTGGAGAGAATTTTTCTGCATGTTTGTTTGTGAGATTAAAACAATTGAAAATCAGCACCTGATCCCAATCATATTTAAGGTAACCTCGAATTTCTGTTTGTTTAAGTAGATATGTATGTTTTTATTTGTATTACCCTGGGTTAAGTGTTTGGAGGTAGGAATGCTAAGATCCAGTGCTTCTCAAACCTGGCACCTCATCCTCTTTTTTTGAATCTATGGTATGTCTCTCCTTGCCTTGGAAGCACAGGCGTGAGCCATGGAACGCTGTTCTGTCCCAGGCGCATTGCAGTGCAGGGGAGGGCTCTCATTCCTAACAGTGGGGCTTTGGATCAGGTCCTGCGAACCTCAGGAGGCACTCAGCAATCTTGAAGTGTCACCACGCACATTTGGCACCTCCTTGGAGGTACTCAGCACTTTGTAAACCAAGGAGCTAAACTAGTTCCTTTACCCTCTACAGCTGCGTGGCTGGAAATTTGACAGTGATGAGCTCCAGATGACCATATATCCTCTTAAACACCTCACCTAGTAAAATAAATGAAGAAGAAATATGCAGTAGGATTATTCCTTCGAGCTCTGTGATGAAGAGACAAATAACCATAAAAGCAGAGGGGGCAGCTGCTTCTCCGAGGCATGTTCACCTACATGAATAGTTCATTGAAAGGTCTACCGTGGGGTACTCATGTGTGTGGATCAAGGGCAAATAAATAAATTTGGAAGGGGTTGAAGTTAGGTTGATGTGCGTATGGAGCTTTGAAAAAAATAATTTACATGGTGTAAATCCTCCTGTGCTGCAATAATAGAAACATGTCTTGAAAGAAACTTGGGAGGCTATAAATTAAATTGATCCTGTCTCGTCCCCTTTCTCTTCTGTGCTCTAGAAGTGTGATGTGTACTTTCTTATCCTCGTGTAATGCTGTTGGTTTTGTGAATTAGAGAAATGGTGGCTCTGGTAGCACAGCAGAGGGTTGTAAAGTGAACTTGAACCACTGGGAAGATCATGGTACACTTCCCTGCCTTGTCAAGAGAGAGCTGAACAGGGAGGTATGCAAAATGCTTCCTGTTTTGTGTCCTCATTATTTTATTTTGTACTCTAGTAATTATTTATAGATTCCATGAACGAGGAGTCTGTCCCCGACCTTTCTTGGCAGTGGGGTGTGTAGTCAAAGCCGTCACTAGTGAGGCAAGTCTTACAAAGCCAGTACTTGTAACAGCAAGGGTGTATTTGGTTAGTGAATTCTAGCAATTAGTATTTCTACTCTCTGTCCCCTCTGCCCACAGAAATCTGTTGTGCACTCTTACTTTCTAACAAAGGCTCATGCAAGTGGAACTAATTTCCTTTCCAGTCTTAAAATATCATAAACTGAAGACATGACAGGTGGGTGGTGCAGCACACCATTTACTGTGGGAAGGGCTAATAATTGACATCTGTGTAACTGATAAATAACAGGGGGTGTGCATTGGAATATATACAGGTAATGTGATAAAATAATAGCTCTTTCTCTGTTAAGCTGAATATTTATGTTCTCAGATTTACTAAAAATATGCAACCTTTTCTAATGTGGGGAAAAATAATCAATTCATGACAGCTTTTAAAAAACCTGCTTTTCCTTAGAAGAGGCCTTATAGTCATCCCAGGAGCTTTTTTTTTGTGCTAGGCAAACAACCTTCTTTGCAAAACTATGTTCTTTTTGAGCCTCCTGGAGAATTCCCATTCTGCATTAATACCTGCTGATTTAAAAAAAAAAAAAAAAAAATCAAAGCTGAATCAGAAATACGGGAAGAATGAGACTCATATTCGAAATTGATTTTGATTCATGGGCTGCTCTTCATGCTGTGTGCAGACTGCTAAAGTGTTGGGAGCAGGACTTTGGCCAGCTACTTCCAAGTCTGCACTTTCATGGTCCCTCCTTTTTTTTTGTTTGTTGTCAAAATATTAAGTCCGTGCAGGTTCTTATTTGTCCTAAATTGGTGTCATGATCTGTCATAAACACGTAGGTCTTAGTTATGGAAAAGAAACATAAATATACACACATTTTTTTTTCCAGACTTAAATATTTATAGCACCTTACTGGAAAGGAAGGTTTATTGCACATCTACAGAAGTTGCTACACACAAAATCTTTAACTGATTCAGATTTTTCTGTATTTGATATACAGATACTTTGTTTAATTTAAAAACTATAACTCTTTGTGATACAGTTTCAGCATTTGTAGAGCCCAGTGATCACTAAATGTATTCTTCTGGTAGATATTTTATTTAATTGGTTTTGTGTTTTGTTCAGTCTGCAGTAAATTGTGCTGAGAGAATCTATAAAAAGCATTGACTTCAATATTACTGTAGCAGTACCTGTAATGGTAAATGTAATTATCTATCCAAACTGGGCAAAAGCCCATTTGTGGTAAGGTTTTGGTGCTGTTTCTGCAGAGTAACCAGACTACATTTTATGAAACTAAAGGGAGCACGAGGTCAAAAATCCTGACGGCTCAGACCTTTGATAAATGGCACATATATTGCAAAGTGAAAGGCAGATTTCCCATAGGGAGGGTTTTTCTTTAAATTCCTTGAGATGATAGTGTGATTGTAAAAACAAACAGAAACTAAACCCAACAATCATATTTGAATGGAACAGCAGAGTCCCACATGGAAAGCAGAATGATATTAATCTGACTGAAGTAACTCAGGAGTTGAATGTCTCCTTTTTCCTTTTTTTTCATGGTACAAAGTTTATGGCTTACTTCATTTATTTGCTTCTACCAGCCCTACAGCTTGCTGGTCATGTCACTGCCTGCTGAGCTCTCTCCACATTTCAGCAAATTCCAGCTGCTAAAGGGAAGAGAGAGCACCTCTTCTCATCCCCCAAGTAGACACTTAAAATTGATACATACTTTAATTAGTAAATGTGTGTTTCAAACGTGCTTCAGAGTCCTCCTCCACGCACAGCCCTCCACACCTGCAGCCATACCTGGTCTTACCTGGTTTGCTGGTTTAACTGGTGTCCCCTGGTTTGCTTAGGAGCAGCCTACTGGAAGTACTGCTGTGCCGACACTGGGATAAGCTCAGCTCAAATCTAGGAGGGAAATTCGGCAATGAACACTAAAGAGAGGCACCAGACTGAAATTCTCTCTGATACTGCCAATGTGTTTATTGCATGTGCATGATAAACCAAATCTGGCTTAATAACAGTCATTACAGGTGTGTGTTTTGGCTGTGGAGAGCAGCTCACATATCACAGTGGGAACATAATGCCTTCTTCCCAAGTTTGATGGTCTTAGGAATCTACTGATATGGGTCTTCAGAGAAAGAAATGAGGACTTCCCTTTTGATTTTATTAAAATTGAATAGACTAGTAAATTTTTTTGGAAAGAACAGAAGGGGAAAATTGTGAGCTTTTCAGAAAAACAGTAGTTGTTCTGCCAAAATGGGAAACTCTTTAAGGTGTGTACCACTTTATGAATTTAAAACATAAAACTGCCCAGATACAGAAGCTTTTGTGCCAAGCCCTTTGCGTGTCCAAATAAAATATTTTATGGTCCTGTCAGTTAAGACCAAAGGTTGTTCTCATAAAGGGGAGAGAATCTGCACTACAATGCAAGTGGGGTCCTTCTAGTTCCTGAAAGCACAATTTCATTTAAGCAAAAGATGAAAGTATAGGTTGAAAGTAGCCTGCAGTTTATGACTGCTCACTGTATCTCAGGATGAAACTTGATGACCTGCAACATTCCTTCAGCATTTTTATTCTGAGTGACTCACATTCTTTACCAAACATTCCCATCCCCAGGCCCCAGTAATAATAATTTAAAACTCTAACAAATCACCAATGACAAAAGCACTTTGAAAGAAGTAATAGATGGGATCCTTTGCTATACCTTACTTCATTATAGGATATAAGGAAGGAATTCTCCGCTGCAAGGGTGGTGAGACACTGGCACAGGTTGTCCAGGGAAGTTGTGCTTGTCCCATGCCTGGAATTGTTCAAGACCAGGGCACTGAGCAACCTGGTCTAGTGGGAGGCGTCTCTGCCCATGGTGAGGGGTTGGAACTAGGTGATCTTTAAGGCCCTTTCCAACCCAATCCATTCCATAAGTCTGTGATTCAGCCATTAAGCCTAAGCTTGGACTTCTGCAGTAGTAGGGAGATGGGGATGGTCCCTGGATTGATCCTTGACAATCTTAACAGCCATGCTTAAGAAAGCTTGGATGAGTTGACTTCTGAAAGCATATGTCATCTCTCTCAGCCTATTGGAGAGGGGCCTAGTTGACTAACTGTGATGAAACACAGGATTTTTTTGAATGTAGGTCCCAATATATGTGGAGGTTGTTGGTGCTGTAGCTATTTCGTCCTTCCTCACTGTGACATTGCTGTTGAAGTTTCAGTTGTGGGTTAAGACTTTGTCGTGGTGGCTGTTGCACAACCCCAATGCAAAAACGCAGGTGCAGCTCTAGAGACTTTATAATGACAGTTTTACCTGCATGCACCCCTGAGAAACAGAATTGTATGCTTAAAGGATGTAGTCTGACAGAGGTTGCATCAAGTTCTACATTTCAGTCCATGGGCTGCTCCAACAGCTGTTTAAGTATTTTTTTTTTTTTCTAATGATTGGCATATTCATACATAAGGAGTTATGGGGCCAGAGCCGGGAATTTCCCCTCTGAGTTGAGAGTTAATCAAGTGCTTAGAAACATGCCCACTCTCTGTGTATACAGGCAGGTATGTTTATGTTTTTCTGTCTCTTTTCTCCAAAATCGGTAGATCTGCAATTGCACCAAGAAAACGTGAAGCAGTTTCAGCAGTAAGAGTTGTGTGGGGAAGTGCTGTGCCTTTGGATCCTCTTGGTTTGGTCAGCCCTGGGTGAGGCTGCTGTGGAAGAGGAGAGATGTTGAGGCACTGCTCTCCTGCGGGATGAGGGGGTGGATGCTGCCTTGGCAGGGATGGGTTTGCTCTGCAGCCCCGTCACCACATCTGTGGGCTCTGAAGCAGTGGGGTGTTCTCAGGGGAATTTGAGGCTTGGCCAGAGGCAGAGCATAGGGATCCAAAGGAACAGCTGTTGGATTAAATTGAAGCTGAATAGGAGTGCTGAGGAACTTTACCGTTACCCACCAGTATCCTCTGAAATACCACTTGCCTTACACAGGTGATTTTGCAGTTTCCTACCTGCAAGGTGAAAATAACAGTGCTTCCCTATCTCTTAGGGTGGCTGTTGCTCTAAATAAGCTGTGCACTTCAATAATAAAGTAATGGTTATCACCATGGTTATAGCACCTAAAAGAGGCAGGACTATAGAAAATCACATCTGTGGTTCCTTTGTTCCTTTGACTATTTCACACTACAGCCTAGGGTTTAGAGAAGAAAAGGCTCTCCCAGGTCATGCAAACTTCTCTGCTTGTTCTGATGTTTGTTTTGATCAAGGCTCCTTTTAATGTGTAGTCCAGTTTAATTTAAATGCCTAGCCTCTAGCACTTCAAAATCATTGAACAGATTTAAGATTATGTGACTAAAACGAGTATCAGTGAAACTTAACTTGTATTTAATATGATATTTTGTGCTTTTGTTTAGTGGTATAATGAAATAACTGTGCTTCTTTCTCGGAGATTGTTCCTTTCCTATCTTTGTAGATCTTGTAGACTAGTAATTATTTCTCTGAATAACATTTATTTTGACCTTATAAATTTTCTCTTATAGTTCACTTTTATTCTCTTTAATTTTACCAATTGGATAAGACAGTACCTACATATAATAGTACCTGTCTACTGTGTATCTGACTGGCACATTTTTAGAAATGTGCTTAGACACAGAGATTATTGTTCATTTCTGGCATCCCTCTAATCTAATCTCCCTCCATTGTCCTTGTGGTTATCTGTTTTTTCTAAAAAGAAGACCCACAGAACAGTAAATAGGTTTCCTTTTTTAAAAGATAAGTCGTAACAACACCGTAATAATTTGGTCATAAGCAAAAAAATCTATTTTTTGTGGTTTCTGTGCAGTAACATCATTAAAAGTTTATTCTAGTAGATGAAATAGATGTATTTAATGTTTTCTTTTCCCCGTTTGCTTTATGAACTATGTTTCTTTCATGGTTTTCTTAAGATCACCAGGGACACAGTAAAGCTGCAGGAAGTGTCACAGAAGTGGCTTTGCAGCACCAACCCCTGTGACGTGTCCTTACTCCTGCTGAGCGGTGGGCACGCGTTCCCTGGCCAGTGTGTTCAGTTTTAGCAGATGGAAAGCTACGCTCTGTGAAAACAGTTTTTATCACTGTTACTGTATCTTCTCTGGTCCCCAGCCTGAAAGTGCCACAGGGACAGAGCAGTCTTCCCCCTGCATGTCCATGAGCCACATGTTTACTGGGGTTCTGCTCTGAGCTGGTGGCATTTGGGTGCTCTGTAATACCAATAAAAATGATGAGGACTGGGAATTGAGCTGTTCCAGCTGTTATTTTTAGCAGGGTGTAGCTTGGCCTCCCTAAGTGAGCTATGGTAGAGAAACGTTGCTTTCCTCAGGTATTGAAGAGCAGCCTGTTTATGGATATGCATCCCCATGCTTCCCTCCACCAGCAATTGTCACTGCGAGACAGAGGCCCAAGGGAATGGAGCTGGAGGGTGAGAGGAATATGTTGGAATCACTCTTTGAGCTTTAGGCACTGTTTCACTGTGTTTCACGTTGTTAAATATGACTGATTTTGAAGAAATAGTTGTTTCTTCACTGAAAACACAATTGTATCAGGGGATAGTAGGTTGCCATAAAATCCTCAAGGGTTTAAGTACAATAAGATATTTTTCCTGTGTTAGCTGGCAGAAGGATACCATGAGTCCAAGGCATCTAACTCTGCAGCAGTACTCGTTAAATCTTGCCATGTATGGAAAGCAGAACACTTCTCTCAGTTCTTGTTCTGTACTCTGAAGTATTCTTTTGGGTGTTCAGCCTAAGTAGGCATCAGTGTTAACACAGGTAGAGATAAGAGTATAACCCTGAGGGAACTCCCGAACCCCTTTTGTATGGACAGCTCTGTTTTGTGCATGGCTTTTGAGGGGCTCCATGGATAAAGCATAAAAACAGAAATAAAACAAACTCAGCGTGTACCAGGAACAGATGGATTACTTTCTGGGTGCGTAAGTTCTTTACCTGTCAATTAGCACATGTCAATGGGGACCCCAATGGATGTGGTGCACGTATACAGTGCTCCAGCAACCAGCCTGTTGCAGAGTTCATGAGGTGAATTCCAGGGAGATGTGTAGTAGCAAATGTAGATGCTGGACACCTGTAAGCACATGGAATTGGATGTCACAGAAACACTAATGTTCTTTTGCTCACCTCGCCTCAACCTGCGCCGAGGTGGGAAAGGAAGTCAAAATCAGATTATTAGGATCTGCTGTGCATTTGTGTGTTTGTACTTGCAGGCTCTAATCTTGATGATTCTTAAGTACAGAAAACCCAGTATGGCAGTTTGGTATTAATAAACTTCTGTCTCTAAGTTCCCAGCTGGTTTTGAGAGTGATCCCTCTGTGCTCTTCCTGAGCACTTTGTGGGGCCCTGTTGAGACTGGTAAGGGTTTTCATCAGATTTGGCTGTTACACTCTGCTCTGTCAATGCTCTATGTGAATGTCATTCCTCCTGGCCTCTCATATTTTAGTCTTGTAACCCACACAAGTTTAATTGCTATGCATGGGACTTTGGAGTCTGCAGTATTGTAGGATTTCATGTGCTTAGAGCATAGAAAAAGCTCTCTTCTCCCAGGCTCAGATGCCCCCACACACGCACTGGGACTTCATCAGGGTTGCAGCTTTTGATTTAGAGGGTCATTTCTTATTTTGCTAATTTGTTTGGCTTTTAATCAGTGGTTTCCTGTGTTTCCCTGCCTGTTACCCAACCGCATAATGGCAAGCATGTCAAAAGGTCTCAGCTGCCTTGAGAGCAGTCTTGAAACGTGTTCTTTGCCCTGAGTGAGAAGTACAAGCTGAGCAGAAACTATGCAAAACATCTACGTTGGGAGTAGGGGAGCTTCAGAGTAAGAGCTGTGTCCGGAGCACCAGTGACAGACTACAGAGGGCTGACAGTGAACTCCCTGGTTGCCCTTGGCTGCGCTGCTGTTTGGGGTAGAGAACTGGGAAGCTGTTTCTTCTGGTGGTTCTGAGCTTGTCTTTGCCCCCGGATGAGGGAGGCCAAAACTGGTGGAGTCAGCTGAGATCTGACCCTGTTCTTTTTGAAGTTTCCCAGCCTGATAGGAGAAACAAATATGAAAGAGCCCAGAGTTTCTTTTTTCCTCTCTTGTATGTGACACCCACCGAGGTGCTGCTGAGCACATGCAGGAGGGAAGAGGATGTGTAGATGGAGCAAAAGTGTCCATGCTTTTGGAGCAAGCAGCCCACTATCAATGCTCTAAATTTCTCTTGGGTCACAGATACTGTTATTAAACACTGTCTAAAAGTGCTGTAAAGAAGAGAAGCAAGAAAGTCTGTTGCACGTCAGTCAAACAGCACTTTTATAGCTCCATGAAACTCACTTTGTGATTCAGGGATTAGGTTGGCTCCTGCCAGCTTCTGTGAAGGAAGATGGAGGAGGAACACGTTCCCTGCATATAGGTTGAATCAGGCACCTCAGCTTAAAAATTGTAAGATGTAGCTCAGCGAGCACATTTTCAGTTCATAATGAAATACATATGTTCATCTTCATGCAGCATCTCTCAAGGGCTACTGTGCAGAGCACTGGAGGCCACTAACAAGATCTTCTTTTCCTTCCTTCCTTCCTCCTCTTCCAACTGCTTTAGACCAGATGTTTTTTTTATAAAGTGGGCTACATTTAGAAGGCTTTGAACCTTAGTATTCTTTTAATAATCTCATTGACCCTGAAGAACCCTGAGAGAGTTTTTAGAATTTATTGTATAAGCACCTTGTGCCCTGTGTTCAATTTCTTGATTTAAAGATCCTTGGGGGAGAAAAGGGAGGTGACTGATATCTGGCTACCATATATAATCCGTATAAGAACTGGGTTGTTAACTGGTACATTATCAATACAAAATTTTTTTTTTTTGGTAAGTTAGCTAATTGCAGAAAAGCCACTTCCTAAACTGCCATGAACTGCTAAAACTTAAGAACTGAAAGAAAGGCAAGTTTCTTCATCAGTGGGTGGACTTGGTTCGGCTTGGTCAGTCTGTAAGCACGCAGGAATGTTCAGGCTGCTTTTGTGTGTGCTCCTGAGGCAAGAGATGCTTTATGAACAGTGGAGCTGCATGAAAAGAAGAGCCTCCCCTTCCTGTTTGAATCAATGTCCATATTATTGTGAGGGATTACATCTTGGCTCTAATGTTCGTGACTGTGAAGAGACTCTTCCTGAAGATGGGAATGCAAGGCTACAGAAGGATATAATCTTTATCTTGTTTGCAGAAACTGCCAGCGAGTCTGGTTATTGCATTGCTGTACTTTGTGAAGGATATCGAGGCTCCCTGAGGGAGCAGGACTCAGTCCAGCGTGATGTTTCACAGGGGTCGGTAGCTCAGAAGTCAAGCCCATTGAGATGAGAGCACTGAAATTCACATTTAGGCATAGACTGTGTGCCAGGAAATTGTATAAAGAGTTCATAGTCTTTGATCACAGCCTCTTGTATGCGCGTGGTTTGCAGAAAATATGCGAGCTTTTTATTTTTTGTAGCTTCTAAATAGACTTGTATTTATTAAGTGAACATGATTGTCACAGTCACTATCACTCAGTGAGAAACTCTGCTTCCCTTTAGGCAACTTCTGCAGCTGTCCTTTGTTTCTGTTACTTTTCTGTCTGCTTTTTTGTGTCTCATTCCTCCTCCCTTTCTTTTCTCTGTCTCTGTGTGCCTCCTTTGTTATTCTGCCTTCATTTCCTTCTCTGTATTAAATCACCTTTCTAACCCCTGAGGGCTTAAATAGCATCATCTTCCCCATTCCATCTGGAAAAAAAGATCTTCAAAGACATGATTAGTAATGACACTGACATGTCATCAGTTTGGGAGTTGCCATTCCAGTGAAAATAGATGTTCACACTTGGTCACATGTTGTCTGCAGGCTGGGACACAATGCATGGCATTACTTAGGGAAACCTTGTGTTTGTGGCAGTATCTGTAGCTCTAGAGGATGGCAATAGCAGATGTTTAAAAAAGGAACTGTCCCCAAAATATCATCATCTTAACTGAACCTGGCCCAAGAGAAATGTATTTCACCTCATACCCCAAATTGAAAGCTGTGATCTCTTAAACTTTCCTGGGGTTAGTTTTGGATTGGGGACCTAAAGTGAAATACAGTGCTTCTGTGTCAAGCTTCCATGTGAGTTTAAATAATCATAATTAGAAATGAAAGACTCAAAATTCCTCCTCCAGTTCTGTGATCTGTAAATGCCATCTAATAGGAATTTATATACTACCTATCACTGGAATAACTCAGCTGCTTGTCTAGGTTTAATTGAAAAATAATCATAATCTATTCAGTTAGATTTAATGTGTAAATGAAGTATTGTGAGCAAAACAACTTCTGAAATGTCTTTTACTATGGATTTTACTGTCTGGATTAAGTTCAGATATTAGTGCATGTCATTCTGATACTTGGGTGATGTCATTCTGAGATGTGACTTTGCCAAGTGCGCCTCATTATTACTTTTTGCAACTGGTAGACAATGAATTCTTTTTCCTTGAAATGAAATTAAATATTTACAAGCTGTTAGTTATTGTAGGGATATAAATGAATGAAGCTCCTTTTGAAAACAAATGCAAGCTGAGGAAAGCAGAGACAGCAAATGAGTTTGAAGCTGTCACAGGAGGGAAACTTTGTGGTTCCCATATCTGAGCTCTGTGGCTTTAGCTGAGCCCTGAAAACATGAGAGTCAAAAGCAGGAAAGTGTAAGGTCTTGGTTTGTGGCACAGCTTATTTCTCTGATGCAAGTGCAGTGGCTGTGTAGTCACTGCAGTTCATGGACTGAAAGAAGATGAACAGATTTAGAGCGCTTTTATCTAACATGAAATGGATGCTGCCTTATGGGAATGTCTTCTGAGGAGAACATAAGGATGTCTGCACTAGGCTAGACCTGTGGATATCTAGGCATGAGCATCAGACTCAGATGAATCTTTTGTGATGCTTCACCACACGGCTTTTCTGGCCAACAGCAATTTGTGGCTCAGGGGTAACTATAAAGGTTTTCAGGTGCAAGAAACACACCTTGTTTATGAACATGAAAATGAGAGGAAGGATGAGCTTATGTACTTCCTGTACTGGATTTCTAGTGATTGCATCATCCTTTCCACAAACCTAAATGAGTTCAAATTTTGGGGTATGTCCTCTGAGTGGTTTAAATTTTGTGGATCTGTATCTACATTTTGGAATTTCAAAACCGCTTCTTACTATATTGATTTAAATAGTTTTTAAGTTCAGACAAATTACATAAAGTAACAGGTAGATCTATCAACACATAATTTCATTAGATTTTTTTTTTCTGCTGTAAGTTTCTTATCAATTTGGGAAGTTTAAAGAATACTATTTCTCTTGAGTGAATGATGTTTCTGGGAAGAAAGATGCACAGCAAAAGTGGTTTAGATGTCTTTTTGTTTACATGGAATTTATTAAAGCATCTTTATAGAAGTGTGGATGATGGTATTTCACATGGAAGAAGCAAATTATCCTGAATGTTTTCCTTGGTTATTTAAAATTGAATAAATGTTCATTAAATGGACAATCTCATCTGAGCAAGGATTAATTTAAAATTCAAGCCATTATTCTTTTGGTGTATAAGCAGTGTGGTATATGTTCTTATCAACAAGTGAGTCTCATTTTTAATTTATGAAAGTTTACCTGAGAGTATTCAAGTGTCTCACCCTTTCCATGTATGAAAAATATGCCTTTGATGTCTCAGCGTTTGACTTTAAAACAGCTGATCTTCTGGCGTGCTGTATAATAAAGTTGTTTTGATACATACAAGAAATTCTGCTTGTTTGTTCCAAGCTTGCATGGCATAGTTAAGCTGGGTTTTTTGTTCAGTAAAAATTGGTGATTCTTTTGAAATGAAAATCAATCTTAATTCTCTTAAGTTGTTTAAAAGCTTATCAAACAGGCATGATCAAGTTTCTTAGATTTTAAGAAGTACTGAAGGTAAATTTTGAAAGTCTAGCTCGTTCTTATTTACAAATTGTTCATGATTTTTAAATAAAGATTTCTAAGTGCTCTTTTTTCATTTTTAATATTGTATTGAAGGACATCAGTAAAAGCATTCGGTTACAGTGGTCCATCTATAGACTCCTCCAAGCCGTGACTGCTTTTCTCAGCGAGGGTAAAGCAGCACCATTTCACTGACTTAAATTTCTCACATTATGGAAGGATTCTTGCCTTTGATTTGTCTCATAGTTAGTGGAATGTTAACATTAATGGAAAAGAAGAGGTGCAGGAGCCTACAAAATGGGGAACAGTAAACAGAAACAGGTAATATCCCAAGAATTGTATTTTAATTGCTGAATTCCACACTGCTGTTTCTTACTGTTCTTGTTCAATTTTTTGCTAAACAATTCTATATTAGCTGAGGTTATCTAGAAAAACCAAGCCTGTTTGCTTGAGCAGAGATGGGGCTTTGCCTTTCTTTGTCTTCTTACTGTCTCTTAGTCCTCTGCTTTCCTTCCAATGGATTGGTTAATTTAATCATTCTAGCTGCTGTATTGGTTTGTTCAGCTTCTCTGGGGTCAGCATCTTACCTATGGAAGGCACATCAGCTGAAGGAAACTAATATCCCAATCAACTTCCACCACTGCAGATAGAGAGAAACCAGCTGGCACGAGCGAATTGATTTCTGCATCAATCTCCCTGCACAGGCAATCAATTCAACAGAGAGAAACAAGACTTGAGTCCTCATCACTCTTGTGTTGCAGAAGGCTCCCTGTAGTGGAGTCCCATCCTCCTGAGTTCCCTGCAGCACCCGCTGTCAGCGAGCTGTGGGATCAGGGGTTCTCCACGTGCTGTTCCTGGGCCCAAAGCCTGTGAAAGGTGACAGCAGCTTCAGGGGGCGTTGGATCAAATCCCTGGGCTAGGGCTGCAACCACACCAGTCTGTGTTAGTTAGGAGGTAGATAACCCCCAACAGTGTTAGGAGGGATCATTCAGCTCTCATTGCTGACAGTACGAGGCTCATCCTGGCAATGAAAGCAGGACCCATCTTATTTGTACTTTTTTGTAGTTTCTGAGTCATGTGCATGCTAATAATTCTGAGGAATAACGCACACTTTTTACTGGGCATCACTATTATATCTGCATGGAGATGTAATAGCATGGCATCATTATTTTATCTACATGGGGAAAAAACTATGATTCTCTTGCCTCAGATTTTTGGTGAAGGAACAGTAGTGCAGCAAACCAAGTCTGTTCTATAATAAAAATTTTCAGCGCGTTATACCGGGTAAGGTAGGTAATGGCTTAAATAGTCAAGTTAAAGAGAAAATAATTAGAAGGCTAATTTGGATCCATCCTTCTCTATTACCACTTAAAGATGTTGACTGTGGAGTTCTGTTACTGCTTCATTTACCTTGACTGCTGCAAGGACCTCACTCCTTGTGTGTCAGACTGTTCTAGTTTGGATATGAGGAGGAGGGTTTGTGTCACTGGATCAGAGCACTTGTGGCTTTTCTGGTACTATGGAATTAGGAGCAAATAAGCTGACAGTGACTTGCACAAGGGAACAGACTTGCTCTGCTTTGTTCCCCAAAGGTGTCATTGATTCTATTTGCATTACATGGTCAAATATTTGTCAATGGTTTCAGTGAGGTTGTCATAGGGCAGTGTTTATGTCACAAAAAATGACATTTACTTGTTGATAGGATAGTATAATGTCAGCATGTAGTGGTGGAAATGTCATCATTTTGTGATGTGACAAATTGTCCCTAAGGATAGACTTTTTAAGAGTTCTTAACAGATGTTGGAAAAATGAGTAATTTTAGATTGATTTTATTTGTGCCATATTTAGGAACAGTCAGAAGTTTAGAAAGCAAAGCTTATAGCAATTTGTATCACTTTTCATTCTTGAAGGGTCTTTGCTAATGTCACAAACTTTAGTCATTACATGCATGATGCTTCCTTAGCGGGCAAATTTGTTGACGCATCGTGCTACAAGGCAGCTGCAGAGATGACAGTTTTTCAGTAGTAAATGTGTTTAATTGGACCGTTTTCCTTTTGTAGCAGACGGGGTTTTCCTATTTTAGCCACGAAATAGTAGGAGAATTTGGACAGTTTCCAGTCTGTCAAAATTTAAGTGCAAAAGGAAGTTAAGATAATTTTGTTTGCATTTGTTCTGTCCTTCATTCAAACCTCGTTAGAGGCAACTGTGAAGCATAATAAGCAATGCTGCTTGTACCTTATCTACAAGGCCAGTTCAGTTGGGATGGCTGTGCTGTGTGAACAGACCTGTGCGTGCTATTGGGATGCACTCCTGGGCAGTTCCCATGTGTGCCTGAGACATGCTGAAAGAAACTGATGGAGAGGATGTTCTATAGTTTCCAGAGGACATTTAAAATAAAATTAAGACATGCGACTTGCACTGAAATCAGAACTTTTGAGAATGTTGATTGTGTTTCTTAAATATGAAGGGGATATTCTGGTGAGAACTGAAGGCTGCTGTGTTTTCTGGGGAAATAGTAGATTTTCTGTTCTGTAGAAATGGACTAAATGGAAAATTCATTTGTCCAAGCACAAAATAATTGAATCATAGATTTGCTCTGCAGGTGAGGCATTTCTAGATTTAGTGATGAAGACCCAGTCATTCTCAGGGTAGTGGCAGCATGCAGGCTGATTCTGTCAAATGGGGGTCAGAACAGCAACACACACCAGCACTGGTGGGCTGTATTCTGGCCCTTTGCCTAAAGAGCTCTGTGCTCATTCTAGGCTAGATTCAAATGAGTGATCTTGTATGAAACTACTTTCCACTAGACATGGAAAAACTTCTGTTGAAATATGTGCTTTCCAAGCCTGTATGTTCTCAACTTAGTTTTTGCACAGGAATCTGGTTTTGTGCATGTCCTGTATGTGGAACTACATATGCAGGTGGTTTCAGGCACTTACTCTGCCTATAAAGTTTGTAGATTTAAAGTTTGAGCTGCTGCTCTTTGAAAACACAGATAAAAATAAATAAAATATACTATGTTCTCTTGTAAAATTTTTTAAGTGAGACTGAGATGGGCAGTCCCTGGACAACTCCTCTCTAGGAGCTGGGGAAACCTGTCCACTCATGCCAGCTTTAACTATGGTGCTGCTGTCAGAGAATGGTGCTCTTACAAACTTTTCTTGCTGTACTTGGCCAATATTGAGCTCTGTGATTACATCAGGCTAAAACTTTCTGCTGAGGAACAGAAATGGAATAAAGAAAAAACATAGTGTTTGATGGAACAGAACAGCGTTGAACAAACCTTGAACAGCTTTCTAATCAAGATATTTGGATACTGGATACTTTATTCAAACCATTTGGTTCAGAGCTAATCCACAGCCAGTTTTTCTCCAGAGTAAATTCCTAAAGTAGGAATTGTTTTTACCAACAGCATAAAGCCTCCGTTTCCATATTTTCTGTCTCAGTTCAAAGACTTCAGGTGAGTTGGGATTTCTCTACAAAGGACTGTCAGCGGTTGCAACATGAAGCATTCTTGCAGAAATGGCAAACAAGGTGTGTCCAGTTGTTTTTGAATCTCTTGGACTTCAGGAGAACCACTTTTGGTTTGCAGGACTGCCAGAGGCTTTCTGTTCTACCTTAGGCAGGTAACTTGAGTCTTTCTGTGTTCTAATGTCACATAGGGAAGTCTTGTTCTGCCTCTTTGGTTGTAAGGGCAGCATCAAAGATCATGAAGTGTTTGGATACCTTGGAAATTTGTGTGATCATGTTACCATAGGTAAACAGAAGGGAAAGAGTGGCAGTCTACACAGGAAAGTCATTTTTCTGATGTCACTCTGATATAAGGGAATCTCATTTCACAGTCCCTTATCCCGAGCTTTCATGTGGCTTTACATCCTGCATGGTATTGCCTTTTAGATGCTGTACTGTACAAGCAGTACAACATTATGAATGTTTTTTCATTTTCATGTATTTTTAATGCCTTATACTTTCATTAGTGAAAAATACTTCTTACCAAGCCACTTTTAATTTTCATATATATTATTTTCTTTAATAATAAAATCTATTTTAAAAATAATTGGGAAATTTTACCTTCGTTAAAGGATGTTTGGTAATTTAGGATTCTTTTTCTCAGCTGCATGGGTTTTTTTAAATTTTAATTTGGTAAGAGTTATAAATTTCTGAAAATCATTGCATACATAATTATTTGAAATGTATCTGGCATTAGTTCTGTAAAAACAATCTGGATGTTCTCTGATCTGGATCTACAGAGCCATAAAATATATATGGCACTGTATTAAGTTTTATAATGCTCATTACTTCAGTGTTGTATCTGTTGGGTAGAGAATCACTCAAGCGAATGAAGAGTATTGCTCTTTGAGCAGCAGAAATATTGGAAGCACTTTTACATGGCCCCTTCTAGAGATGAGTTTCACTGCAGGGTTCAGCAAAGAAATAATTAGTATTTAAACTGTTTGTGAAGGAATATGACTTCTTCTCCAGACAAGAAGAACTGCAAATCAGTGAAGCACTGCACAAGTTTTATTTGGGCTACAGTAATTGCCACACGAGGTCTTCAAGTTATAATGAGGGATATCTGTGGTCTAGCAAAGTGAGCTTATAGCTCAGTATAGAAGGACCTTGTTTTGATTCCTGAATCTTTCACGTGGCTGTCACTGTAATTTGGGGCAATGCTCTTTGTTCCTGTGCCATTTGTTAGAGCTCTATTAGCAACATAATCTGTGTGTCTTTAATATTAACTGTGCCTTCATATTTAGTCACTCTCAGGGTCAATTGCTAAGCTACTTAGACAATGAATTTAACCACCTGCTTTGGAATCACTGTAACCAGTGTTCTGGAAGGCCCGAGGGAACTATGTGCATGTTGTACAACATTGACCACTGTACTCCAGCAATGAGCTCCAAAAGGTTAAATATTTAGATAACCTTAGCTGGCCTTCTGCTTTTAACTGTAGCCCTAATAAACCTCAGTATTTGTCTTGATATCTTCCTGTTCTTGAAAGGGATTTTTATTTGTGTTTTGAAGTAGGTGTATTTATGTAATGGGTGTTGCATTAGCATTGCTAATGGTCATAATGTGTTTAGTTTCAAAGGGTACTTGCCTTGAAATTTGCTGCGAAATTGGAAGTGCCCACCATTCACTTGGGAGTGTCTGGGAGAAAGTCGTGTTAATATTTTGATTTTAGAATATGTCATCGTAGTGTTCCACTTTCATCAATGAAGTGCCTGTTATTTTTTTTCAGTAGAGTTCTCCAGGGCATTAAACACTCCTGTAAGCACAGTGGTACGAAGCCATAAGAAAACATGGAAGTTTGTGGTGGGTGTATAATGCCTGCTCAGTTTTGTGTGATGAGAGCTTGCTGTGTAGATTTTGGATGTAAGCAACTCCTGAGTGTAAATCATGGTGTGCATGCCCCATTTCTGTGAGTGACTGAGGTTCACCTGTCTACTGTATGGGTTTAGATGCTTTGCAGTATGCTGAGTTTGCATTCTCACGGGTTATAGCCCTCTTAGAACAAACCCAAGCCCACGGGTGTTTTTAAGTTGCCTCGTTTCAGTGTACTGGTTCTTGGTGCATCCCTGCAGCCATTGCACTGACACAGCTGAGATAGATGGGGCACAGGCAAGGACTGAGAACAAGTGGCCAGAGCAGTATGGAAACGTGAACTTTGGGAAGGAGCTTCTCTGCTGGATCAGTGTGTTGTGAAACAGAATCCTTAATGTACAGTTTGCTACCTGTTTCACTGGGTACCAGTGCTGCCTTAGGCAGATACAGGGTATTTCCAGACCCATACAGACTCTCTCCGCTGGTTTCACTGTAGTTTTTTGAGAAATGAACTGGAGAGAATTTATTGCAATAAGAAGAACCTGAACATCTGGGTTAGACTATTTTATTTAAAGTCTGATTTAAATCTGCTTTGCTTCAGTTTACTTCTTCCCCTATCCACTAGGGATATGCAGAAAAGTTTATTCCCTGTCTGTTTTCATCAAGCTTTAATATCTCTGAAAGCCTTTATTGTGCTTCTCCTATGTTTTGTGCTCTTTAGATTTAATAACCCAGCTTTGTCATCCTTTTCTTATTGCTCGCTTGGTGCTGCTTTTCTAGACCACTTATCATCATCCCTGCGTTCTTCCAGGCTCTTTCCAATTAATCATCATTAGTTCTGTGATGCTCTGGCATGAGCACACTCTTCCAACTGTGGTCTTCAGGCTGGAGTAGAAGTTTCCTTTCTGAGATTCACAAGATGCATGTGTTTTCCAGCATTTTTATCCATTCCCTCATGGTGCCATGCTGCTACAAAAAAAGCAGGAGACATTAGTGTCTCATGATTCATTAACACTCCCAGCTCTTCTTTTGCTGAGAGTACTTTGCTCCTGCCTATTCTGATTATGTGCTCTTCAGTATTTATGCCCACTGACTGCCATCATTCATTATTGGTAATTTTTCAATTTGTGAATATCACTGTGAGTTCCCATCCTGTACCTCAGCCTGTTCCAGCTTGGTGTTGTCCTTGGGGTTAATAAGCACAGCCACTTCACCCAGGTGTTAAACAATACCAGACTAAGGACATGATCCCTTGCAAACCCACTTGATAGAGAGGTATCTGTTGCCTTTCTGTTATCCCTGGGGCCTGTTACTCTGCTATATAAAGCAATTAGATAATTTTGTTAGTGTTTGCTTTTAAGTATTTCAAGTTGGCCTTCGTCATTTCTTTCATTCAATTTCTTTATTTAGTGATAACTTGTAGGATTTTTCTGATAATTGAAGCTACTCTGACTAATTGGTGCTTCCCAGAATCCTCCTACCCCTTATCCTCCTTCTATAAAAATAAGTTCAATGCCTATGCTTTTCTGGCCATCTGGTATCCACCCTAAATTCTATTACTTCTTTTAGAAGTGAGCGAAATGATCTCAGAAGTTATAGCAATGTTTGGGAATCTGAGGATGAT